>NC_135814.1:46756957-47053940 GCF_964213995.1 Mustelus asterias | reverse complement strand
GCTGCGTCCTCCAACAGCTGAGGGAGAAGTGATCGCAGAGGCCCAGCATGTAGCCTCGGCCAGCTGAGTCCTCACCTCCCAGCAGGACTGTGCATGCCAGAGGCCTCGGACGTTCCCTCCTCCACTCGGTGTACATCAGCAGATGTGTTATGCTCAGAGAGTGATCCAGAAGCCTCACCACAAACTGGACCCACCGACATGTCAGTATCTGGAATGGTAAACTGCAAGGTGGAAGCTGACGCCAAAACAGCGCCACCTCCGGAGGTCTCTTCACCCATATCCTCCGAGGACTTGTTCGAGCTGTCTGGAACAGGATGGGCGGGAGCCGCAATGGGGGCCAAGATCTCAGAGGGCCCCAAAGCATCCAAACCTGTCCCCGCAACACAGGACACAAGATTAAGCGCAAGGGAGGGAGAGGAATCCGGATGCAAAAAACTTGATTCACATTTCTTCATTGAACATAGAACTAAGCACAAAGAAGATTACATCATAGGAACAGGCCCTTCGGCCCTCCAAGCCTGTAGCGACCAGGCTGCCCATCTGATTTGTAACCCCCTACCCTTCCTGGGACCATATGCCTCTATTCCTGTCCCATTCACATAGCTGTGAAGACACCTCTTAAAGGTCATTCTCATATCTGCATCCACGACCTCCCCTGGCAGCAAGTTCCAGGCACCCACTACCCTCTGTGCAAATAAACATGCCTTGTACATCTCCTTTAAACCTTGCCCTCACACCCAAAACCCATGCCCCCTAGAAGTTGCCTCAAATTGAGTGGAAGATTGGGTGCTCACTTCTTGACTCCAGCCGACCATACAGTTGCTGACAGCCCACATCTCCCTTTCCCTGGACAACTCCAGCACCCGTTCTTCAAAGGGGGTGAGGACCCACCCCCTGTCTTCACCCTCCCTCTGGTGTCATGGTCAGTCTTCTGCTGTGAAGACCAAAGGAGCCATGAAAGAAATGGTGGCGTGACTCCTGCAGAGTATCAGGTGGTGGCCCTTAGAGGGAAAGACCAGTGCTACTCTTGCAGGGGGGTGGTGGGGGGGTGGGGGGGGGGGGGGGTGCGGGGGGGGCGCAAGAAGTGGGAAATTTCTAGGTTAAGTACTCACCCTTGCTGCCCAGATGAGGTCATTGACCTTCTGTGCACTGCTTCCCTGATCTGGGGGCCAGTGCCATGGCACAGATAGAAGTGGCAAACTGCCTCCCAGGCCACATAACCACCAGTCTGTGGGGGGAAAGAGGTATCCCACTCACCTCTGCTAGATCCAGCAGCCTCCAAGGTCACCTTCAGGAAATCTGGGGACCTGTCACGTACTCATTTTTTCCTGCGCTGCCTGTCCATCCTTGGGATTTCTATGGAGCTGCCACTCGTGAGGGCAGATCAGCTGCAGGCAGTTTGGCAGAGCATTCCAGCAAGTTCCATGCAGTTTGCTTGTTAGCATTGAGGGGAAGGCAAGTGAGCACTTGCAGGTGTGCTGATGGGGAGGTTGTGGATCAGTGCCTCAATGATTAGGAACAGGGGAGAGAGAGGGAGGTGCTATATAGCCAGTGAAGTCAGGAGGAGATGGGGGCCTTGTGCAGGAGGGTAGAATGGGGAGTGGGGAGGGAGGGGGTGATCACTCTGCCTGAGATTGGTGTGGGGGAAGGGGGGTCTGCTGCCACTCTGCCTGAGATCAATGCGGGGAACGGGGGAGGGGCCCTTGATCGGTCTGGGTGGCGGGGTTTGGGTGGATAAGGGGGTCAGTAATATTGTGGGGGTGGGGCAATGTCCATGAGGGCCAGGGGGAGGCATTATCCGGTGGCAGGGGGAGAGCATTCTATCATTTTTTGGAGTTGGAGTCTCCAACCGGAGCTGCAGGCTTTCGGGCCCGTTAAGTCCCACACACAGGCTTGTGCAGCGCGATTCAGAATCACTGATATTTTTGCAGGCAGGGTGCATATTGGGCCGCCTCAGAACGGGTCTAAATGTCGGATCTGAAACACTCAGAGGGCCTGATTTTACCATTTTCATTCTAAATGCTGAATCTGGGCGCAATTCAGATCCGACTTGAAAATCTGCTCTCAGGCGCCTCCGTACACACTCAGTCTGAAAAAAAATTTGCAGGTGTGAATTGCGCTGTGGACAGAGCTTATCGCGCCCGAAACACTGCAGTTCTGATCGGAGCTTTGAACTGCGCACGCGCAGTGAGAAAAAAAATTTGAAAAAACGCACCCCTGTCACATCGCTCCCAGCTCGCAAAAAGCAGATAAAGCAGCCCGGGAGCGAAAAGCGGGAGCCCCCACAGACATCACCCCACCCCCACAACATGACTGTACCCTTTATCCACCCACCCCCCCCCCCCCGCTACCCAGACTGATCGCAACCCCCTGCCCCCTACCCCCCACCGATCGCCCGCAGAGTGGCAGTGGTCCCCCCCTGCCCCCCTGCCTCCCCCCACCAGTGATCCATCTGGCCTTCCCCCCAGAGAATGATCGGGCCTCCCCACCCCGCCCTCCCCCCCCAGAGAATGATCATGCCTCCCACCCCCCCCCCCCACCCCGCCCCCACCAACCAGACAATGATCTGGCCTCCCTCTGCCCTCCCCTCCTCCCTCCCTCCCCCCCTTCCCCCCACCCCCCCACCAACCAGACAACGATCGGGCCTCCCTCAACCAACCAAAGATATATCTGACCCGCCTCCGCCTCCTCCCCCACCCCCCGCTTAGAGAATGATCTGGTCCGCCTCCCCCCCCAACCACCACCGATCTGAGTTAGAGAGCCGTTGGAAGCTCTGAACTTTCCGCTTCAGAAGCTGGAGTGCCCGAAACAGACCTTTGCCGAGTAGGTCTTTTTCGCGCTGAATCTGGACGGGCGAACACGATGCTAAAGGGGGAAATGCTGGTAAAGTTGGACGGGCAGCCCATTAATTCAATTTAAATGCATGCGAATGCATTGTTGAAATCGCCATTGGGCCTGTTTCGGGCACAAATCGGATCGTGGCCATTTTCAGGCCTTGGTAAATTGGGCATCTGCGCGAACGCGGCGCGGATCGCATTAATGGCCTCACGCCCGACTTGACCAAGTTTTCGGCAATGGTAAAATCGGGCCCACAGTTTCAAGTCCACCCAGTACTTAGAATCAAAATGGTAAAATAGGGCCAATATTTTCTAAAATGTTGTGTCCGGACAATAATCTAGCTGAGGCCTGCCCAGTGTTTCATGAATTTTTACCATAACTTCCTTGTTTTTATTTTTATGTTATATTAATGCTGAGGATCAGACATTAATAAAGGATCCTTTAACAGCCTTCTCAACTTGTAATGCCATCTTCAAAAATTTGTGTATGTACACTTCTAACCTAACTGCTCTTGCACCCCCTTTAAAATTATATTCGTTAGTTTAAATTGTCTCGCCTTATTCCTCGAAACAAATATTTAGCTGCATTAAATTTCCTATGTCCTCCTGAAGTCTGGAACTATTCATTTCATTTTGGTTATATTTCTGAGTTTTGAGTCTGCAAACTTTAAAATTATGCCCTATATAACCAAGTCCAGATCATTCATATTTATCAAAAAGAGCAGTGGTCCTAATACCTATCCCCTGGGAACACCACTGTACATTTTCATTCTTGAAAAACAACCCTTCACTAATACGCTATGCATTCTATTTCTTAGCCAATTTAGAATCCAAACTGCCATATTAATCCCATGGGCTTCAACTTTGCTAACATACCTACTTTGTCAAACAGACTTTGAAAGTCCACACATACATATCACCCACACAACCCTCATCAACCCTTCATCAAAGAACTCAATCAAGTCAGTCAAGTCCAATTTTCTTCAACAAATCCCTATTGACTCTCACTTCTTAGCCCACAAATTCCAATTAATTTTGCTCCAGATTATTATTTCCAAAAGTTCCCCCAAAACCAACATTATGTTGACTAGCCTGTATTTGCCAATGTTATTCCCCTCCATTTTGTTAAACTGGGGTGTGACATTTACAATCCTCAGCACCATGCTACCCCATAACTAAAAATGATTAGAAGATTGTAACAAGTGCCTCTGCAATTTCAACCATTACTTCCATCAGTAAGTAGCTGAGGACAGGTGATCTTTCTGCTGTAAAGAATGCCAGCCTTATACGCACTCTTCGTCTAGTTCCATTCTATCCAATATTGCTACAACCTCATCCCATACAGTTGCATTGGCAGCATCCTCATCTTCTGCCAAGCAATGCCTTGATCTTAAAATTCTCATCTTGTTTTCAATATAGCATCACCCCCTCACTTTGGCTGTAATTTCCTCCAGCTCTGCAAGCCTCCCAGATATCTGCACTCACCTAATTCTGGCCACTTGAACAATCTGAATTTAATTGCTCCACTATTGTTAGCAAAGCCTTCAAATGTCTAGGCCCTAAACTTTGGCCATATGACATAACATCGCCTTTTGTGGCTCATGTCATATTTTATTACATAATACTCCTGTGAGGTACCTTGAGAGGTTTTATTGCAATAAATGCGCTATATAAATAGATGTTGTTGTTGTAGAAGACCCATGACTTCATGTCACAAATGCTTCCCAATACCCAACTCCTGTTATGACCTCTGACACATCAGTTGCAGAGAATAAGATCACCCACTGACTATTACTGCACCCTTGTAGCTATTTCACTTTCTCCCAACACATCATTGCTAGTACTCCCAAGCCCTGAGACATCCATCATTCATGCAGCACAGGCACAATTTCAAAACAAATGCCAGATCCCATTTCCCTCCCATCCCAATTTATCTGCTTGGGAACCTGGGAGGCATTTCTCCATTGCTGACCCCACTTTTTCCCTTGTGCGACCTTATCTGTCCTTTGACGGGGTATTCATCCACACCATTGATGTTTATTTGTGCTGATGCCATCCTGAGCCATTTTCCTGGCTGTTTTCAGTGTCAGTTTACCTTTACCTTCCACTGCCTGTCAGTTTACGCATTGACAACACAACTATTGCAACAGGTAGTATTGGGCTACAGTAATACTAGTAATAGACCTTATGGGGGCGAGCTCCGCGCCAGAGCTGATTATCACATGGAAATCTCCATTTCAATATGATTAGTGGGTCCGGAACCGAATTCTCCAGGTCCGCTAGCGTCTCACCCCCACTCCAGCCGGGAGTGGTTCCCTCCAGCGGGGTCCTCTGCTGCTCCCCACTAACAGGGAACAGATGGCCTGACACCAATGGAGGGAAATGAGGTCATTGAGACCCCCCGGGAGGTCAAGGGTAAGGGGTGCCCCTTGGGCAGTGCCAGCCTGACAATGACAACCTGGCACCCCGGCAATTCCCAAGGGTCAAACTGGCACTGCCCAAGGGTCACACTGGCACTGCCCATCGGACATCAGATAGTGCCAAGTGGGTGGAGCCAGAGGGAGCAGGACCTATTGGGGGCAGGATCTATTGGGGGTGATCATGGAGGGGGACCCACTGCCACTCTGCAAAAGGATCGGTGGGGGAGGCAGGGAGTGAGGGCGATTGGGGCTGGCCATCCAAGTGGGGATGGGGGTGCAGGGCTGCGAGGGGTGACGAGACTGTCAGTGGGGTGTTGGGGCTTGTCATTGGGATCGGTGAGGGGGGTCGGGACTGTTCGGGTGGAGGTCGGGGAGATCAGGGCTGGACGGGGGGTGCAGGGGCAATGGGGGGGACATGGGACGGGCCCAGGGAGGTCCGGGAGACGAGCGATCAGGGGATGGTAGGGTCGGTAGGCCAGCAGTGGAGGGGTGCGAGGTTGGCCAGCAATCGGGAGGCCGGCAACAGGGCGGGCCAGTGCCTATGCGCTGATCTCCACACTGACAGATCAGAGCATGCACAATGGCCCGCTCAGCGCTATGCTGCTGGCCTCTTGGGCGGGAATAGGCCCCGCCCCAGAATTCCAGAGTGAATCCCACCAGAGCACTCAGCAGTGCTCAGAGTGCCAGAGATTCATTCTGGAAATCACGCTAAAAAAAATGGCAGGATTTACTCCCATTTTCCCGCACATTGGGAACTTAGAATTTTTTTTCGAAAATCCGGCCGATATGTCTGACTTGGCGGGAACAAAGACATTTGTTGAACATAATTAGGAAAACTTAGAAAAACTTGAGTGGGCCACATTTTAAGAGGAAACGGACCTGTGAAGGATATTATAGAGGGAAAATGTCAGGAAAAAGAGCAAGAAGAAGAAAGAAAATATCAATTTTGGATATCTTGAGAATTCAAGGAGGTTTTTCGCAAATGAAAGAATGACACAGGATAGGGAAATATAAAAAGACAATGATGAGCCAAGCACCTGCCTTAGAACAGGGCGTACATGATGATGATGGCAGCACGGTAGCACAGTGGTTAGCACTGCTGCTTCACAGCTCCAGGGACCTGGGTTCGATTCCCGGCTTGGGTCACTGTCTGTGTGGAGTTTGCACAATCTCCTTGTGTCTGCGTGGGTTTCCTCCGGGTGCTCTGGTTTCCTCCCACAGTCCAAAGATGTGCGGATTAGGTTGATTGGCCATGCTAAAGTTGCCCCCTAGTGCCCTGAGATGCGTAGGTTAGAGGGATTAGCGGGTAAATGTGTAGGGATATGGGGGTAGGGCCTGGGTGGGATTGTGGTCGGTGCAGACTCGATGGGCCAGATGGCCTCTTTCTGCACTGTCGGGTTTCTATGATTCTATGATGATGATGGTGATGATGATCTATTCCCCTCACTCCCGGTTAATTCTAGACCAATCGACCAATCTGACAACCCTGCAAACCACAACTCCCCAATTCTACGGCACACCTTTTGCCTGCTTATACCTTAAAATACTTCTTTTACTTCCTCTTCCTAATTGTCTGACCACGATCCATAATTGTTTTCCCGCTACTTCTGGGCAGGTAGCCAACAGCTCTGTGATACCACACCTGGTAAAAGTGCATAGAGGTGAGAACACATGGACAGCCCAAAGAGTTTTTCTGCCAATTTCACAGCCTCCCACCTCCCCAACATCCAAACCTAATTCAAAGGTGCTTGGAAAATTCCAGTCAAGGTTCCTGTTTCCCTATACCAAAATGATTTCCTTAAATTCCTCTGCAGGCTACCATCCATTCTCATCTCAAATTTGTCAAAAGCCTTTCTGGTGGCACGGTGGCACAGTGGTTAGCACTGCTGCCTAACAGCGCCAGAGACCCAGTTTGATTCCTGGCTTGAGTCACTGTCTGTGTGGAGTTTGCACATTCTCCCTGTGTCTGCATGGGTTTCCTCCAGGTGCTCCGGTTTCCTCCCACAGTCTGAAAGACCTGCTGGTTAGGTGCATTGGCCATGCTAAATTTCCCCTCAGTGTACCCAAACAGGCACAGGAGTGTGGCGACTAGGGGATTTTCACATAACTGCATTGCAGTGTTAATTTAAGCCTACTTGTGACACTAATAAATAAATAAATTTCAAATAAATAAATATTCAGAAAACATCTTCAGGATAATGTATTTTTCGGATTTGTCATTTTGGAAGCATGTTGAAAATGTACGTGATCTTCTCTTTTTAATTGATATAATTTCCTGTTGTATATTCTGATTTACCTTGTACAATTCATATTATGATTTGCCAGCAATCAATTTGCAGTGATTATGTTGCAATCATTAATTGTTCGACCGTGGGCAACATATATCAATGGCACAAACTGTATCGTCTGTCAATACTCATCATATCAGCAAGAAATTTTATCGCAAAACTAAAATGGAATTACTCCCTCAACATATATAATATAAGAAATAATAAATGCCCTGGAGTGAAGTTAATCTATAATCTTTCAGTTTGGGGGCCATTTAGAATTACCTATGTTTCTTTTTGACTGTTTATGATGTTAGCTGAATCTTGTAATAAGATTATTGCCCAATATTCTCCATTCCACCTATTTAATAGTTAATAGATTAAAAAATTAATCAAAGTTTTTTTTTAAACGTAATATGTTACAAACTTTCACCATTAGAAGGATGTATTTAACTGTGTTTACAGGTTGTGAGGGATGGCCGCCACTCCTAAAGCAGGTAAGAATAACAGAAATTCTATTATTCCCCACACACCCAAAACTCTTTGTGCAAATCTCTCGATCTCTCAGTGCTTAATGTTTAATAAATAGGTCTATATAACTGAGGACACAGGTTGGAATTGTTGTCAGATTGCAATCATAAAAGGACTTCACAGAGAAACCCCTTCCATACACCCTAATTGCATGATGAATGGCCAGTTACTGACAAAAGTTAGGGTTGGCATGTGACTTCTTAAACTTAAAATATGTCAGTAAGAGTTCTCTACTTGCAGAACAAAGTAGCAGATAGTAAGAGGAGGCAGATGCAAACTGGGCAAGTGGCCAGAAATGACATGCTCTTGATTCCTCTGAAGAGACCAACCTAGACATTTTTGAGCACTGGGGGAGTAGACAAAGGTGAATCTGAAGACAAGCTCACTGTAAGTGTTATCTGGCTCCTGTTGATCTTCCTTATTTACTGATACAGGAGGGAGAATAGGAGGGAATTTGTTGGCTGGGCGACGACTTAAATGTCTTCAGTGACCCTCCATACTTTGGGAAATGAGAAGTATGGTCAAATTGACCATCTGTAATGTAGGTGTTCCATTCTGAAGGAAAAGTGCTGCAAATGCTATCCATTGTCAACAATGCATCACTCCATTAATTTGTGTCTAGATGGAAAATTAGCTGTTACAACAAATCACTTGTGTGCCTGCAAGGAGGTGAGGACTGGAAAGTTGAATGGGCAAATGACCTTTACTGCATAGGCAGTGCCATCCCTGGCAAAGATTGGCAACATGTATGCTTGCGGCAGCAGACTCAGCTTTTCAATTGTCGTACTGAAACAGAGCCTGCAGAGGCAGTTTCACTCAGTCCTTGCTCTGTGTCGGTGTCTTCCACTGGTCTTCGGATCACCTGGCATGGCTTCATGACTTCTTTATCGTCTTTCATGAAATTGGTTGAGGGGCCACTTTGACCTTGTGCAATTGTGGTAAAGAAAATTGACAATGTGATTCAAAGAGTTCCGTTCCTGACTGTTAATAAATCATGCTACCTTTAACCCCATTTTTAATGGTTAGATTTGCCCTGGGTGGGAAATGAAGGGGCGCATTACTGTATCCTCATTTGAAGTGAACACTGATGTCTGATAAAGCTCTGGCAAGCAATCTGGTAGAAACCCAGATGCAGAAAGCTGCACGGTCAGCAAAACAAGTGTGTTTCCGAACTTAATATTTATGTCTTCTTGCTGAAGAAATCGCGTTCACACCCTGGAATTTGTACCCTGTATTGCATTGCTTCGAGATAAAACTGTTGCCCTTTCACAACACATTTGAGCACAATTCCTTTGCTTTCAATTAAGCCTTCAAGTTTTTTTACTATTCTGAAAGAATATGCGTATTAAATATTTTACTAGCTTCAGTGTATGCGTGTAATTGCACCATTGAGCTTTTCAATATTCAACAAGAATTAACCACCCTTTGCAAGACAAAGAGGTGTCCAGAAAGATACATCTCACTTCCATTGAAAATTAATAGTAAATTAGTAGTTACATAAGCAAATCACTAAGGTAATTACAAGAATTGTTCAACTAAAGCAATAATGAGCATGAAGGTGTGTATTATTAATGGCTGTTACATATTGGGATGTCACAGTGTTTGATAAAGTGCGACTGCTACAATCCTACATATGTGCATAACAAACAGACCTATTAACACAGGCATTGTTAGCTTTCTAAAACTGATGGGCCTTACACTGCAAGTTTTTTTTAAACAGTATGAAGATAGAGATGTATAATTGGTCAAAAGGAAAGGAACTGTAAAAACCTCCTTGCAGTGAATCAATTGCAATTCTTATTTCTTACAACAAGTTACATTTATATATTATCCTTAATGTAGCTTCACAAGTTAGAGCGAGGAGAGCAAAAGGAATTGAGTGGTGGATGGGAGACAGTGTTGGGGGGGCAGGGGCAAACAAAAGCATGGTCAAAGAGGTATGTTTTAAAATAACTTTTGAAACAGAACGGGGGTAAAACAAGGCGAGGTATTTGGGAAAAACAGCCCTGGGATGTGGAAGTAAGGGGTTTGAAAGTTCTGCTACTGGTGGTAGAGCAGAGGGAATGGAGAAAGTGTTGTGATTAGGGATGCTCAGGTTTGAAACTGATACACTTAGAAGTGGAAGCCAAGGAAAGCAGAATGATTATGAGTGATAGATGAGCAGAGATTTATGTAAAATTTGATGTTGCTGACAGAAAAACAAGTTAAAAAGCATGTTCAAAACGTTGAACCTGAAAATGCCAAAGGCATGTAATGAGAGTCACGGCGGCAAAAAGGTTGAGGTAGTTTTGGAGATGGATGACGTTTTTGTCTTGCCAGCGCTCAGCTTCATGAAGTTTCTCGTGTCAGATATACAATTAAACAGCATAATTTTTGAGCCAAACACAGATAGATCTGAATATTACTTAAATAGAGAAAAGTTAGGAACAGTGGAGATCCAAAGAGATTTAGAGATTTAGAGATCCATGTAAACAGATCAGATGCAAAAAAAAATTCAAAGGATTCATTAATGTTTGCCTTTATTTCTAGGGGAGGTGACGGCCTAGTGATATTATTGCTAGACTATTAATCCAGAAACTCAGCCAATATTCTGGGGACCGGGATTCAAATCCTGCCACGGCAGATGGTGGAATTTGAATTCAAGAAATAAAAATCTGGAATTAAGAATCTACTGAACCTACATGAAACCATTGTCAATTGTCAGAAAAATCTATCTGGTTCACAAATGTCCTTTAAGGAAGGAAATCTGCCGTCCCTACCTGGTCTGCCCGACATGTGACTCCAGAGCCACAGCAATATAGCTAACTCTTAACTGTCTTCTGAACAAGAGTAATTAGGGATGGGCAATAAATGCTGGTCCAGTGACGCCCATGTCCCACAAACGAATAAGAACAATTCTAGAGGGCTAGAATGTAAAGAGGAAATGTTTTTCCGCATCTATTCAAAATGCTGGATAGATCACATCTGGATTACTGTGTACAATTTTGACACTACACCTTAGAAAGGATATACTGACCTTGGAAGGTGCGCAACTCAGATTTGCTAGAATATTACCGTAGGTTAGATGATGAGGAGAGATTATATAAAGTAGACTTAATTGTATTCGCTGAAATTAAAGAGATGAAGGAGTGATTTTGATTGAGAATTTTGAAAGGAATTCATAAAGCATAGAGAGACGAACATTCTCTGCTGATGGGGAGGTCTCGGACAAGAAGACTTCAAACTCTGAGCCATACCATTCAGAAGAGAATTTAGGAAATAATTCTTCATGCACAGGGGTGTGAAACTCTCTCCTACCAAAACAGTAGAAGCTAGCTCAATTAATAATTCTAAATCTAAAATCTAAAGATGTTTGCTATAAAGGGATGTGGAGCCAAGACAAGCGGATGAAGCTCAGACACAGATCCACATGATCTCATTGAATGGCAGAACAGGCTCGAGGACCTGAGTACCCCTTTCCTATGTGCCTATACATGAAATATCTTAAATTGCGGAAGTGACAAGTTTCCAGATAAAAGTTTGGCCACAGTATTGTAATTTTGTGACTTTTTTTAAGTGATCTTAAAAATACAATGCTCCAGTGAATTGCACAATAGAATAATGGGGCAAGATTTTCACTCATCTCCTGCTTGAGTTCCAGTTCTCATTGTGCCATCAGGAAGTACCACTGAAGAGACTTCAGGTATGTTCACACAAAGTAGGAGGGGGAGCTGGAGGAAAAGTTGCTCACAACCAGTCTGGCAGAACTCCTAAATCTTGGGAATGAATCATTTGCCGGCCTTCCTAGGTACGGTACATAAATGATGTGGGGATCTCTAAAGAGCTGAGTGAAAATATTTAAAAACAAATTACAGAGAAGCTGCTTGGACACTATCACCAACATTTTCCTCACATAATGCATTGTTTATGCTCAGTCATATGCCCTTTAAAATTCTGCTGTGTATCCTATATCCTGTTTCAGCTAGCAAGTCTTGTGATCTTAGTTTTCTTTGAAGAAATATGTTCATGCAACTCAACTTTTCATGTTAAAAGAAGAGACAATAACTAAGGGACAGAATTAAACCATAAGTTGGCTAGCTTTGCAGCAATTCAAAAGGAGTGTGCTGTTACTATCCAATTTTGATTTGATTTATTATTGTCACATGTATTAACATACAGTGAAAAGTATTGTTTCTTGTGCACTATACAGACAAAATGTACCGTTCATAGAGAAGGGAATGAGGGAGTGCAGAACGTAGTGTTACAGTCATAGCTAGAGTGTAGAAAAAGATCAACTTAATGCGAGGTAAG
Source organism: Mustelus asterias (assembly GCF_964213995.1). Taxonomy (NCBI): domain Eukaryota; kingdom Metazoa; phylum Chordata; class Chondrichthyes; order Carcharhiniformes; family Triakidae; genus Mustelus; species Mustelus asterias. The sequence continues at coordinate 47,041,595 of NC_135814.1, read as the reverse complement.
TCCATTCAAAAGTCTGACAGCAGCAGAGAAGAATTATTATTGCATGCCTGCTTAAAGCATGCTCTGAAAACTAAAGACACCAAACCGATTAAGGGGTAAGAGTCCCCACCTTTGTCAAAAAAATGTTTGGCAACTGAAGAGAAAAGATTTGGCAGACAGTTGGCATGGTGATGTGATGCCTGTCAAAATGTCTCATTGTCTTGTGAAAACAATGAGAACAACGAGCAGTCATTTTGTCTCTCTCTCCCCAGTGACAAGTGCACTGTGTCTTTAATAATGTGCTGTATAACTTTGATCCTGTACTGTGGGACAGTATGATTAAATATTGACTGCAGTTTAGGACCAAAGCTGAAAACTATTGACCCAAAGATTACAGAAGTGATGACATTGTGTTATGATGCCTGAAGCCAAAGATTTTGAAGGCATTATTCACACTTAAGGTCACTTCTGCAACCAGAGGGGCAATAGTTTACCAATTACAGCCCAAAAACTGCCATCAATATTTGCTTTATTATACTCTTGAGATCAATTTATTTTAAAAACAACAAACATCTTCACCTCTTGTTCTTTGTGATGTCAGTAGCCAACATTCCTTGTTCTAAGGCCAATTGACACCACTCATTGGAGACCATTACTATATGATGTCAGTTAACAGACATTAATGAAAGCTATATTCTCATATGTGACAAATCTTCTGTACACATTGAGCACCTCATTCCACAGGGACAATTATTTCTATTTTTTGTATATATAATGATGACACAAGTGACTGGCACCTCACTGAAAGTAATTTAGATTGGCATCTCATGATACAGTCTTTTATTAGTCATGTGATAAAGTATTTTGCATCTGGTTACAAAATGGCCACACACAACAGGCACTATTTATTGTCAGTGTTCCAATAAAGTAAGGGAGCTTGGAGACCCACAAACATAACAAATTTCGCGGCGGCATGGTGGCACAGTGGTTAACACTGTTGCCTCTCAGCGCCCGGGACCCAGGTTCAATTCTGGCGTGGGTTACTGTCTGTGTGGAGTTTGCAGTTTCTCTCCGAGTCTGCGTAGGTTTTCTCTGGGTGCTCTGGTTTCCTCCCACACTCCAAAGATGTGCGGGTTATGTTGATTGGCCATGCTAAATTGCCCTTAGTGCCATAGATGTAAAGCAAGTAAAAGTAAAGTTGCCAAAGCTCCAGATGACCATAGACAAGAGGGCTGACTGATGGTGATTTAACCTGAGGATCACAACATCTCAGGCGAGGGGTAAAGTTGAGAAGGCAGGGCTTCACGAATAACCTCGGCTGATACGGGAATTGAACTCACGCCGTTGGCATTGCTCTACATCACGAAGCAGCTGCCCAGCCAACTGAGATAACCGACCCCCCAACGATGTGTAGGTTATGTGGATTAGCCATGGTAAATGCGTGGAGTTATGGGGATAGGGCGGAGGGAAGGGCCTGGGTGGGATGCTCTTTTGGAGAGTCATTGCAGACTCGATGAGCCGGATGGTCACTTTCTGCACTGTAGGGATTCTATGGTTCATTTCACTCGAGCTGTCACTCACTAGAATCATCGAGAATTTCAACTTTCCCACCCCCACATTACTGTTTCTAACACCTTGGACACAATCAGAGAGGTGAAATTCTCACAGGCAGATTTGCTTGATCGCTCATTGACCCTCACTTCATGGTCAGCGACAAGTTTTCTTGCTTTGCTGCTGACTGCAAAGTCCAGGCCAATGTGACAAAAGCTATTGTAACACAATTTATTAACCTCACAATAAACTGAGGAGGATCCGAGGCTCAGAGCTAACAATGGTTTTGAAGGTTTGCTCCTACCGTAGTTTAGTTTTTTTTCAATTCTTAGAATGGAGCTGAAGCCAGTGCTATGATATTTGGGTTCTTGTGAAAGCACATATTTTAGACTCTGCCATGATGATTCAGTGAGCTTTTTTCACCCAGAAGCTCAGCAGTATAACGTAAGAAGGTTTGGTTCCTGATCATGTAGAATCTGTTCATCTCAGCTAGTCTGGTGGCAGGGATGCAACAATTCAACTCCACTCACACGAGGTAGAAAGAGGAAAATCTGACACCTTTAAACTACTCTTGATCACAACATAGCAATCCCTTCCTGAAGTGCATGGATGCAGATTCTGGTAGCACAGGGCCAACCATTTGTGGAACAGCATGGCAGACAATGCCTATACAAGGAGGGAGAATAGTTAAAAAAGTAAAGGACAGCCAAAAATAAATGCTACATCATTGGCGTTGTGTAGCACTTCCACCTGGGACTCAGCAGATGATGGGTCCAAAGGTGTTGAGCACATAATTTAGCTGATAGCTCAGTGCAGTACTGCATTGTTCAGCCAGTGATGTTGCCTTTCAATGAGATGTTAGACTGAGACCTTCTATGATTTCAGGTGGATAATAAATGATTCCAAGACACTCTTTGAAGAAGAGAAGTGGAATTCTCGAAATGTCCTGGCTAATTATTATTCCTCAACTAACATGATTCAAAAATTAGTTTATCTGGTCATTGCTGTTTGGGGGAACTGTATGCTGTGCATACATTGTTTTCATATATTGTAACAATGACAACATTTTAAAAGTGCTTCATTTGATGTAAAGCATTTTCGGATGTCCTAAGGTTAATGCAAATGCTATGTAAGTGTAAGTTCTTTCCTTTTCCCTTTTAGTTGACTTAACAAAAAAATTCGAAGTGCTGAACGAGTATAAAAACGGGAGAGAATCGCACCCAATTTTTCAGCGAGAGAAAAATTGAAATCTTATGCCACTTAGAGAAAAGAAATGAGGGAAAGTGTGATTTGCACCAGTAGGGGGAGTGGATGGAGTCTATTCACCCTGGGAAGCCAGCTAGCGGACGCCATTGTGCATGTGCATGATCTCCCAGTGCACTGTGTAAAGTGTACATAGTTAGTGCACTGGAAGATATCTCACTCCCCCCAGTCCCCGATCACCCCCCCACCCAGACAATCGCCGCACATGTTCGCCCCCACCCGGCTGATTATGGGTGCATTCACCCCTCCCCCACCCCCACACACCAGTGCCACTATCATCACAAGAGGCAAGTAACTGGGCACAAATCTGGTTTACCATCTTTCTCACGAACCTACCAGCTCACCACGCTGCTCGCCGATGTGACGAGCCGATAAGATCACCCCCAATGTCTTTATTCTCTCTTATCCTTTAATATGATACATGTTGCATGCAGACTAATGGCCTAAGTTCAGTGATTTCTGCTTCTACTAAGCTACTTTTATTTAAAAATAATGAAATTGGCCTTGTTTTTGTCAGCAATGCTATTCTATCTATATTTTTTTTCAACATGCATCTTGTTGAAAGAAAGTAACTTTTAAGTTTTTGCCTATTAAAACCATTAATGATAATATTGTCCTAAGTTTTATTTTGTTCTCTCTCATAAAATCTATCAATAAATTCAGCTAATGATAATACAAATACTACAGCACAGCTTAAATTTTAAATGATTGCTTTATAACTACTCAACTAAGTTTTCTTCACATAATCCAATTCAGGGTCACAGAAAGTTGGAGGTTATCCTGACAGAAACTGGGCACAGGACACGGGATACACCAAGGACTGAACACCAATCCATCACAGGGCACACACTCACGCACAAACTGAGAGGCCATTTAGCATGGCCAATCCACCTAACTTGCACATCTTTGGACTGTTGGAGGAAACCAGAGCACCCGGATGAAACCCACACAGACATGGGGAGAAAGTGCAAACTCCACACAAACTGACACCCAAGGACAGAATTGAACCTGAGTCCCTGGAGCTGTGAGGTAGCAGTGCTAACCACTGTACCAACATGCCACCCCTCTATTCAACTAAGTAACTACAAGAATGTTTGGGGCCAGTGATATTAAACAGTTTGGACTTCTTAAATTTGCTGCCCAGATGCCCATTGCAAAATCTGCATAGTTTTCAAGGCGACTGATTTAATGGAAATATAAATGGACTGCTTTCCATACCTGATGGATAGTCAGCAATGCCAGTGCTATTCTTGGGCAGCATTGTTACAAATGCGAGGTTTTTGTAATGGTTATGTTTCGTGACTGTGCCTTTAATTTAAGGTAAAATGGAAGGATGAAAGGGGGTCATGTGAACTGTTCTGAATTCTGCTGACAAGCAGCCTGGGTGACTTGAGTACTAAAGATTAAAGGGCGGCCCAGGTTGTTTCACTGGGAAGAATATCCAGATCATGCACACGCCTCTATACAATGACCAAAGTATCTGCGCTGATGGTGAATAGACTATTAGTCCCCAAGTCTCATGATGTAATGATTTGTGAACAGTTATACTTTAAACTACCTATCTAGTTTTGAAATAGAATGAAGTTGGATGTTTAAATGATAGCTAGTTAGCATTTCTAACTGGACACAAGGTCTGTGTGATTCATGTTGGTGATGGGATTTAAGAGGGGTAGACTTCATAGGAAGCCATTATAGGGTCGACTTACAGGGCACTTTCTTAAAATATTACAGAATCTCATAGACAATGTCAGTCTGCCAGAATCTAAAATGAGAGAGAGATAGAAAGAGAGACAGCCATGAGATAGAGACTGCAATCTCTGATGTTCACCATGCAAGAAGTGGAAGCTTGCCCTCAGATTAAAAAGACTATATTCCTAAGGATTTAAATGAGATAGAACGATTCACCTAGTTTTTGCCGGTGGGAAAATCTCCAGGATAAACCTCACTATAAAAGCCAGTTCAGAGGTTAGAAGTTATCTGTCTGAAAAAAAGGAGCAAGAAAGAAATCCCTTAGAAGCTATGACTCACCAGGAGAATGGAGTATCTACTTAAGGGAGTACAGTATAACCATGGATGGAATTTTCCGGTTGTTTTAATGGGAAATCTTTTCTGTAGTTAAGAGTAAGTCGCCCACTGAAAGAGTGTTTAGTCATGTTGCTTTTAGTTTGTCTGTGACAGTAAAAGTCTTAAAACTTAAAATCTTATGTAAGTTGCCCACTAGGAATTTAAATTTCTTTTTAAAAGTTATCAGTCTCCATAGGGATCATAACAAAGTTTTAAAATCTAACTTCATTTCTATTCGAAAGGTTAAAGCAGGTAATGCATGAGTAGCACATGCCCCTTGTGATCATATAGTATATGTCTTGGGCTGTATATTAATTACTAACAATTATCTTGTCCAGCTGTAACAGGTTCCAGTAAAATTGTGCACAGTGCTCCCACTCCTGTTTCTCGAAAATGATGCTCTGACCCTCACTGATACAGTCCAAAGCTATTAATCAAATGCATGTATGCTGAAATAACTCAGAAATGCAGAGCCAATAGACAAATATTATGAAGTATATTAACTGGATAAAAGAATCAATATTTTAATACAGGATGGGAATCGGACATGTGAAACCAACCACACTCCCCATCCCCTACCACCCCTTCCCCAACATGATTCTAACACAAGGCCTCATTTTAAAATGATTGAGGGAATGGGCACCCAATTATGTCAGGAAACAGGCAGCACCCACCAGCCCCCAGCCACCCCCACCTTCCTTTGATTTCTTCAAACCACACACTAAAAGCTTTCCTTTCTCAGGTTCTAATACTTGCTGCAGTACGAACTCTTCTCTGTACTCCATCCCCACTTCACATTCCACACACTTTGCTTTGTATTAAGAACATAAGAACTAAGATAGGTCCTGCATGCACAAATCCTACACGACTTTACTTTTTAAAAGCTATTTACTAACTCATATCCCCTTTTCTCACGGAAAGAACAAATTTGCTTTTTTTTATTCATTCGTGGGACATGGGCATCGCTGGCTGGCCAGCATTTATTGCCCAGCCCTAGTTGCCCTTGAGAAGGTGGTGGTGAGCTGCCTTCTTGAATCGCTGTAGTCCATGTTCTGTGGGTTGACCCACAATGCCATTAGGGAGGGAGTTCTAAGATTTTGACCCTTCGAAGTAACGGCGATATATTTCCAAGTCAGGATGATGAGTGGCTTGGAGGGGAAATTGCAGGTGGTGGTGTTCCCATTTATCTGCTACTCTTGTCCTTCTAGATAGAAGTGGTCGTGGGTTTGGAAGATGCTTTCTAAGGATCTTTGGTGAATTGCTGCAGTGCATCTTGTAGATAGTATACACTGCTGCTACTGAGCGCGGTGGTGGAAGGATTGAATGTTTGTAGATGTGGTATCAATCAAGTGGGCTGCTTTGTCCTGGATGGTGTCAAGCTTCTTGAGTGTTGTTGGAGCTGCACCCATCCAGGCAAGTGGGGAGTATTCCATCACACTCCTGACTTGTGCCTTGTAAATGGTGTACAGGTCTGGGGAGTCAGGGGGTGAGTTACTTGCTGCAGTATTCCTAGCTCTGACCTGTCTTGTAGCTTTTACATTGCACTTTACGTTATCTCAATACACCCAAACTAATTGGAAACCTATTAACTGCATCATCTCAAGCTAATGCACTTTTCATATTAAGCACAGTTTAGATTATACAATAAATGGCAGAGTCATCAGGAGTATAGAAACACAGAGGGACCTAGGTGTGCAAGTCCACAAATCCTTGAAGGTGGCAACACAGGTGGAGAAGGTGGTGAAGAAGGCATATGGTATGCTTGCCTTTATAGGACGGGGTATAGAGTATAAAAGCTGGAGTCTGATGATGCAGCTGTATAGAACGCTGGTTAGGCCACATTTGGAGTACTGCGTCCAGTTCTGGTCGCCGCACTACCAGAAGGACGTGGAGGCGTTAGAGAGAGTGCAGAGAAGGTTTACCAGGATGTTGCCTGGTATGGAGGGTCTTAGCTATGAGGAGAGATTGGGTAAACTGGGGTTGTTCTCCCTGGAAAGACGGAGAATGAGGGGAGATCTAATAGAGGTGTACAAGATTATGAAGGGTATAGATAGGGTGAACAGTGGGAAGGTTTTTCCCAGGTCGGAGGTGACGATCACTAGGCGTCACGGGCTCAAGGTGAGAGGGGCGAAGTATAACTCAGATATCAGAGGGACGTTTTTTACACAGAGGGTAGTGGGGGCCTGGAATGCGCTGCCAAGTAGGGTGGTGGAGGCAGGCACGCTGACATCGTTTAAGACTTACCTGGATAGTCACATGAGCAGCCTGGGAATGGAGGGATACAAACAATTGGTCTAGTTGGACCAAGGAGTGGCACAGGCTTGGAGGGCCGAAGGGCCTGTTTCCTGTGCTGTACTGTTCTTTGTTCTTTGTTCAGAATAAAGTTAGTTGGAAAGATGTCTGGAAATTTAGACCCCCCCTTCCTCATTAGAAATAATAATCACTGTCAGCACATTTATCTCTGTACAGGTTACAATTTATACATTTTATGGATTAAGTTTTGATGAATTTTAAGCAAATAGAATGCTCTAAATAGAATGATCATTTGTTATCCGATATTGAGAAGAAGAATGGCTGGAAAACCCTGGCTTAACCATTCATATCCTATCTGTATTTTGGTTATGATTTCCTTCAACAGTGCTTCTTTATTCATTTAGAAGGTATTATATTACATTGCCTGAAGCATCTGTACCAGAGAACAATCCAGTTGCTTAAGGCAATGTCAGATTAAAAAAATACTTAATCTTTGCCCAGGGAAGCATTTACCAATTTCAAATTTTGATCATAAACTAATGTTCAACAGCTAGATAATTTAACTCCTTTAACGTGGTTCAGTTTTGAATCATTCTGTAAATATATGTTTTAATAGTTGATTTTCCATGGTGTTGATCAGAGTGAATTGGAGAATATGCTGTTATGTAGTTTTATTTACAATAGCTTAAACAAAAGCAAAAGGCAGCAGATTCCAGAAATCTGAAATAAAAAGAAAAAATGTTGGAATTGCTCAGCAGATGTAAGCATTTGTGAAGGAAAGAAACAGAGTTAATGTTTCAGGTCAAGAGTTTTTAACCTGAAATGTTAACACTCTTTCTCTCTCCACAGTTGCTGCCAGACTTGCTGAGTATTTCCAACATTTTCTGTTTTTATTTTATTTGCTTACACTGATTGAATAAGGCAAATTGTGTTTTTACTGGAGGAATATTAATGGTATTCTATGATTATGTGTACATTTGCATGGAAATTGTCAAAAGATTATCTTGTTATATACATTGTTTTACTCCTTTTTAAGAGAAAGATGCTTCAGTTTGCAACTAGGTAGAAGGTGAATCTTAGGACTGTATGAATAATTCAGAGGCAAGGGGCTCTTATAGTCTTTTTTTAATTCATTCATGGAATATTGGTGTCTCTAGCAAGGTCAGCATTTGTTGCTATTTCCTAATTGCCCTTGAGAAAATGATAGTGAGCTGCCTGCTTAAACCACTGCAGTTCATGTGGTTTAAGTACTGGGATGATGTTCCTTGAATGTGAGTGCAGGGTTCATGGGGTGTTTGTGCGCTAGTCAGGTAAAAGAGTCTGAGAGCACCAAGCGGATTTTTGGGATATGAGAGTGCTAGGGAAGTCAGTTATGTTTTTTGCGGACAATGGGAAGAGGTCACCAGAATTCTATCGAGGTAAGAATATGGTCTTCAGGTGAGAGCTGCAGCAACTGGTAGTGGAGGATGTACATGGGTATGGCAAAACTGGGATAATGGCAATGGGGTGTGTGAGCATTGGACATGGTGTTGCTATGTTTAAAACTAGTGGGAGGGGTTTGGTTACATGAAAAAATGCTGGGAGGAAGTATGTGGGCTGCTACTGACAAAATCACCAGTTATTGGACCCCAGATCAACCTCAAGAGCAGGTTGTGAGATTCAGCAACTGGCTGAGGCAATGGGGGAGTGGTGGAGGAATGCATTTATTCAAGACACCGAAGATTTCTTACAAAGGTTAGCTGGTGTTGGCCTGGAGAAAAAATTGGGCTACTCCCCCATTATCATTAACAGACAGCATGTCTTGATTTGAGTCGCAAGGCTCAAGATACCCACCTATCGCTCTCAAAGCTGCATTTCAGCCCCGTCAGGATTACGTTAAGTTCCTTAGTCACATTTTCAGCAACGATTTACATTTATATGGCGCTTTTGCTGTAGGAAGAAAATCCTAAAACACATTTTTAGCACTTTAACTATTTGAATATTTTAAAAGCAGTGCAAACACACGAAAGGAATATTAAACCAGTTTCTTGGAATGGCTTTGAATGTGAGTAGGTGGAATCCATGCGAGTACATGGATTTAACCTTCACGTCTAAGTACAGCAAAGGAAGGGAGATCACAACTCGAGAAATTAATGATTGCCAGCATCAGGTCAAGGGTCTAGTCATGGTGGGGATGACAGCAAAGGCTGAAATAGGGAAATGAAAGGATCAGGTTGCAGGCTTTCCTAAATTTTTACTGACAGTTTTCTGAATTTGTGGATTCAGAGAGGGAGTCATCAGAGAAAAAAAAGGTTTGTATGGTTCCTCATGAAGAATGTGGTTGGAAGCTTGCACTCAAATTTGTGGCGAGTTAAAATGAGGGTGGAAGAATCACCTAGATAGGGCTGCAGAGAGAATTTGCAGGAAAATAGAACTTCACGATGAAGGACAGTTCTAAGGTTCCAAGTTACCAGGCTGAGAAAAGAACAGGAATCTATCCAAGGCTGCTCAGGGAGATGAGAGATGAAATCGCTGGGCCTCTGATGCAAATCTTTGTCTCGTCACTGGACACAGGTGAGGTCCCAGAGGGTTGGAGGATAGCTAATGTGGTCACGTTATTTAAGAAGGGTAGGAAGGATAACCCGGGAAATTATAGGCTGGTGAGCTTGACGTCCGAGGTAGGGAAGTTGTTGGAGAGGATTCTTAGAGATAGGATGTATGCGCATTTAGAAAGGAATAAACTCATTAACGATAGTCAGCATGGTTTTGTGAGAGGGAGGTCATGCCTCACTAACCTGGTGGAGTCTTTTGAAGAAGTGACTAGAATGGTTGACGAGGGAAGGGCCGTGGATGTCATCTATATGGACTTTAGTAAAGTGTTTGACAAAGTCCCTCATGGTAGGTTGGTGCAAAAGGTTGGATTTCATGGGATAAAGGGGGAGGTGGCTAGATGGGTGGAGAACTGGCTTGGTCACAGAAGACAGAGGGTGGTAGTGGAAGGGTCTTTTTCCGGCTGGATGCCTGTGACTAATGGTGTTCCGCAAGGCTCTGTATTGGAACCTCTGCTGTTTGTGATTTATATAAACGATCTGGAAGAAGGTGTAACTGGGGTGATCAGTAAGTTTGCAGACAACATGAAAACGGCTGGACTTGCAGATCATGAGGAATATTGTCAGGAGCTACAGAAGGATATAGATAGGCTGGAAATTTGGGCAAAGAAATGGCAGATGGAGTTCAATCCAGATAAATGCGAAGTGATACATTTTGGTAGAACTAACATAGGGGGGAGCTATACGATAAATGGCAGAACCATAAAGGGTGTAGATACACAGAGGGACCTGGGTGTGCAAGTCCACAGATCCTTGAAGGTGACATCACAGATGGAGAAGGTAATGAATAAGGCATATGGCATGCTTGCCTTTATAGGACAGGGCATAGAGTATAAAAGTTGGGGTCTGATGTTGCAGCTGTATAGAACGTTGGTTCGGCCGCATTTGGAATACTGCACCCAGTTCTGGTCGCCACACTACCAGAAGGACGTGGAGGCTTTAGAGAGAGTGCAGAGGAGGTTTACCAGGATGTTGCCTGGTATGGAAGGGCTTAGTTATGAGGAGAGATTGGGTAAACTGGGGTTGTTCTCACTGGAAAGACGGAGGATGAGGAGTGACCTAATAGAGGTGTATAAAATTATGAAAGGCATAGATAGGGTGAACGGTGGGAAGCTTTTCCCCGGGTCGGTGGTGACGTTCACGAGGGGTCATAGGTTCAAGGTGAGTGGGGGGAGGTTTAACATGGATATAAGAAGGACGTATTTTACACAGAGGGTGGTGGGGGCCTGGAATGTGCTGCCGGGCAAGGTGGTGGAAGCGGACACACTGGGAACGTTTAAGACTTATCTAGATAGCCACATGAATGGAGTGGGAATGGAGGGATACAAAAGAATGGTCTAGTTTGGACCAGGGAACGGCACGGGCTTGGAGGGCCGAAGGGCCTGTTCCTATGCTGTATTGTTCTTTGTTATTTGTTCTTTGTAAACCCACAGGAGCTAAGAATCACTTTTGATTGATTCTGTAAAAATTGAACGTCCACGTAAAGCGTAGTGAACAGTGTGTTTGTTTTTTTGGATGGGGCTAAAAGTATAAGTTGCTACAAAAATAACATTTTGTCAATAGTGCTTTAATCATTTGTTACAGTAAATGTTTTCCTTTAAATTCTTTCTTTTTAATTCATTCACTTCACTATCATGATTGCAGCAGAGATAAAGTCACAATCCCTCTGTATTTTGTGCTCCTGATCCTGCGAGGATGCATGAGGTCCTCAATGGGACAGAAGGAAGTCACCCGCTCACAGCAAGAACTTTTAGAAAATCACCTTTGGAGTGATGAACTGGGATTACCAGCACCTGGCTAATTTCCTGTCATGCCTGTCATCTTCCATCTCATTTAAATTTGCATTCTGTCCCAGGTCCCAATGAACTTTAGGATCATACTGTTTTGTTGTATAATCTTATGATTAATCAACAGAGAAATATAGTTATTCGTGTCTGCTCTGTTATTTAATTTTACCCATCAATAAATTTAATGTGTCCTGTTGGGTGATAAGATGGTGTAGGCAACATGGTGGCACAGTGGTTAGCACTGCTGTCTCACAGTGCCAGGGACCCGGGTTCAATTCCCGACTTGGGTCACTGTCTGGTGGAGTCTGCACATTCTTCCTGTGTCTGTCTGTCCTCCGGTTTCCTCCCGCACTCTAAAAGATGTGCTGGTTAGGTGCATTGGCCATGCTAAATTCTCCCTCAGTGTACCCGAACAAGCATCAGAGTGTGGCGACTAGGGGATTTCCACATTAACTTCATTGCAATGTTAATGAAAGCCTACTTGTGACACTAATAAATAAACTTAAAACTTTTAAAACATCATTTAGCCAATGCAGAAAATAAATGTGGAGCACCTTTAAGCTTGTGAAACTCCTCTGCACAGGTACAAGTCTGAATGTACATATACATCCACATAACTCCTGTAAAAAACTAATACATTGTTAATACACGTAACAACAAAAAAGTGACTGGATTAATTGAACATACCTGAAAAATGTTTGTGTTCCATCTACTCTGACAAAAACAATATTGAGGCACCCCCAGGGTAGAAATTATTGATCGATATTGATTCTTTTTCCACACATAAAATGGGTGAAAATCATGCCAATTTAGCAGGAGACAACCTACACCCAAAGTGCATGTACTGGTCCAACTGCTGAATTAAAGACACTCATTGTTATGGATCCTGGATGGACACTTGTCAAGGATTCCTTTGCTAAATCAATTCCTAATGAATCCTTTAGTGATTCTCACATGCACCAACTGAAAGTAGAGAAATTAATTTTTGAAAAAATCCTTCCTATTGACCCAACAAGCGAGGAGAGCTTCCTCAACAGCTAAGGCACTGAAATCATGCGCCCCTCCCCACCCCCCCCCCCCCCCCCCCACCGCCGCCCAACCCAGTCACCCCCCACCCCCACACCTCTTCGCCTCCCCACCCCATAGCCCATTCCAGCAAAGCAGGTGGCTTTAAATTGGATTACTGGATTCTCTAATGGGCAAGCTGCCTGTGGAAGTGTAACTTATGCCCGCAGCTTGCCAGGAGTATGCAGGTGATGCCTAAGAAGTAGTTTCTATTCATTCTTGTGCCTCTTGCTTTGGGCGCACACCAATCGTATAGTGCTGGTTTTGGCTCGAAAACAGGACCAGATGAAGTTTTACCCCATTATCTCACAGTCACGCAGCACTCGACAAATCTTCATGTCACCGAGAGACATCTTGTTTGTTGCACTATCAGGAATTTGAAGTATCAGTATTGACTTTCAGAACACTTTTGAAGCCAAATTTGCAAAAGCTTAGCCACAGGAGCCATCTCCCACATAAAGAGGGAAAAAGTGCTTTTTTATATTCGCACTAATTGTAAAATTAGTTGTTTTTCATATTTTATGGACTATTGTGATTGTTCCTGTCACTTGGTCTCTAATACAATGTTCTTTACTGGTTTAAGGAGATAAGCAAATTCCAATATTTCTAACCTTGTGAAATTAGTTGATTCAATATGTCATCGTAAATAAGATTTTGAACAGATCAACTTGAGTTTGACAAAAGTGATTACTCACAGTTGTAACATGACATCATATGAGAGCTGACAACTCTCCATTGATGTCCATGCATTCAGCTATCCATCCCCATGCTTTAAAGTTCTTTCCCTAAATTCCTCCACCTCCCCCTAAGACCCTTCTTAACACCCACCTTTTTGATTGACCCTCTTGATAGTTCCTTCTTTGGCTTGCCATCCATTTTTGTCAAAATAAAGCTCTTAGCATATTTATCCACACACAATAGTTGTTGTTGCTGTTGAAGACAGACTTGGGTTTTCCAACAGATGAACAAACTCTGAGGTTTGGGACAAAACTGTTCAAATATGTCAGCTAGAGGTCAGGTATGAGAAAACTTTCAAATCGCAAAACTTGGCGTCCACAACAATTAGGTTAAGAAAGGTTCACTGGCAGCTGACAAAGCTTCACATCTTCAACCAAACAGAGTGTGTGTTTATGGTATGGTCAGGAGGATAGTGGCAATACAGTCACATATTTTCTGGTCAATTGCATTGCCAACCATGCTGCTCTTGCCACAGTTCCTGTTTTCTTCTGTCCACCAAGTGAGGCCTCACATCTGCATTTTTAGTTGTCTAATTAAATAGAATATATAACACAAAAACAGGCCATTCAGCCAACTATCCATACTGGTATTTATGCTCCACACAAGTCTCCTCTTAACCTAGTCCTATCAGCATATTCCCCTATTCCCTTTTCCCTTGTGTTTTTCTCTGGCTCTTCCTTAACTGCATCTATGCTATTTGCCTCAACTACTCAACCATCTGTGGTAGAAAATTCTACCAGTCTGGATAAAGAAATTTCTCCCAAATTTCCCATTGGATTTATGAGTGGCAATCTTATATTTCTGGCCCCTCCACAAATTGGAGACATTTCTCTATATCTATTCCATCCAACCACTTAGCTCTACATAATTCAGCAGGTCTGTTCCCTCATGGGTAGGGTAGTAACAGGGAGCAACAGGAAGCTTTCAGAATGAGAGAATCACAGAAGGGAGCCATTTGGCCAATTGTGCATGCACTAGCTCTCTGTAGGAGCAATTTACCTCATGAAGCTTCACCTGCCTTCTCCTTTTATCCTTGCACATTCTTCACTTTCTGATAACAACCCAATTTCTTCTTGAATACCTCAGCTGAATTTGCCTCAAACACAATTTCAGGCAGTGCCTTTAAGTTCCTAATCACTCGCTGTATGAAAAGGTTTTTCCTCATGCCACCATAGCTTCATTTGCCAATTACCTTAATTCTGTGCCCTCTTGTTCTTGGTCCTTCCACCAATGTTACCATCATTTACCAGTGCTTCATCCTGAAAATTTGCAGATGAAGCTAGTTAAATTCTTCCACCTACACACATTTCGGATCCCTTTCAACCAATATGTAAACTCATCAGATTTAAGTAAGTGTCTCCATGCACCAGAGTACTCACCCCAGAACAGGCAAACAAAATTTCTATGCATGCAGATTTCCCAGTGGTTGGAGATTCCTAAAACATAATGCTGGTTTTTTCACACATGTCAAACACCCATCTGACCAAAGTGAACATGCTGCAGCACTACGACAATTTCCTTTGTCCACAATGGCAATACTTGAGACTTTGTTCAATGAGCATATTGTGCCAAATATTCCTACATACAGTGTAGGTTTGTGCTGTGAACTCACCCCTATTATGAACTCATTTCAGCCAGCAGAGCAAGATTTTCTTTCTTCAGTCATGGCTGAGATCAAACACAGAAGGCAGTGTCTACCACCTAGTCACTAGGATTCAGGCTTAAGCAACTTTGCTGCCAAGGAATGATACTAGAGTTGGGACTGGTAACAAAGAATATCTTCTTTGTGTGTGTATGTGTGTGCACTTGACCTTCATTCTATCTGTTCTGTTTCCTTGTATTCCAGATGGTAATCTTTGTATTTAAGTTATTTTCTGCCTTTCTTGACTTGTTATTTGGGGTCTGGTCTTTGCTCCTGCACTTATATTCTATATTCTAGGCTGTTTGTTTTTACCTCAGCCATTTCCATTGTCATAAAAGCTGGTTAATAAGTCTTCTGAGTTACAGGGTGCTTGTATTTGCACCTCCACATTTCAGGCCATTTGCTTTGTTCCTTATATTTTGTTTTGTATTCTCTACATTATTAGCTGCTGCTTATGTTAATTGTGCATACTTAGCTATATTTCCTGCATTCTGAGCTTGATATTATATACTCTATGCATTTCCATTGCAACCCATCCTGTGCTCTGTCCATTCGAGGCTGTTGCCATTGTGATGTGGACTGTTCTGTGTAGTTTCTCTGCAAACAGTGATGTATACTGGGTGAGCCATCCAGCATGTACTCATTGTGATCCATGTTGTGTTCCCTGTGATGTATACTATATTCTCTAGTATTATGACAGAGCTCAAAATTCACAGTCACCCAATGCTTTTCAGACATTTGTCAAACCATTGCATTTCAAACTTAACACTGGCTGTTTGTTTTAATAACTTTGACGTTGCTAATAGTATACATAGGCCTTTACCACTATCATGGCACAAAAAACTGAGTCAACAATAGCAACTTCAGCGCCACTTTAGCTGAGATTGGCTATTTCAAACCAATCAATGAATCAAGCCTTGGACTTTGCTGATCAGAATGGTTCAGTCAGACAAAAGGTGGAACCTGGTTCTTGTTTGAGCAGCATTGTGACACCATCCAAGTGACTGGAATAGAGCATTCCACTGTTCACTAATTAACCCATTTTACTAGGTGCAATTCTCATGTGTTATGCTGTGGACATTTTACAAGCATGGATTCCTCTTATTTCTGAACTTTTGTTTTTTTCTCCCTTTGACCCAGGAACTGATGAGATTTGGAGATGCTTCCCTCATCCATGACAGCCAATGGAAAGTGGTTGTATTCATTTTAATATTAGAAAGTAAATGCTAAAAAAGTGAAATTGTGCTGCTTAGATGTCAGCTCTGTCTCCGTTGGTAACACATTTCCCTTTGAATCTGCAGGTTTGGAGTTCAAGTCCGAGACAAAGACTTGAGATCAAAAATGAAGGCCAATGCCGTTCGAGGGAGTGCTGCACTGTTGGAGGTGTCATTTTATGGATGAGATGTTAAACTGAGACACTGCACTCTGAAGTGGGGCAAAAGGATCCTACCTTGTAATATAAAGAAGAGCAGGGGAGTTATCCCCGGTGTCCGGGCAAATATTTATTCATTCATTAACAGCACAAAAACAGATGACCCGTTATTATCTCACATTGTCCGTGGTAGGAGCTTGCTCTGAGCAAATTGGCTGTTGCATTCTCTACAACAGTGACTATATTTCAAAAATAATTCATTGATTGTAAAGTGCTTTGAGATGTCCGATGGTTGTCCTTTTTAGTTCCATTAAAAAGTATTCTTTGACATATTGAAGAACCTGGTCCGACTTTATTAGCACAGCTGAAAACCGGATTAAAACAAGTGTCTTCAATAAAGGTGTCCAGTTCCGCACTTGCGAGTAACCTGCTTTTAATTCACTGAAAATGACTGAAATGAAACCATACTGAACCAATTCGTTGCAAGTGCCTTCCTAAACCAGCGCAACCGGTGGAATCTCGAATTTTGATCAGGGACCATGGCAAACTTTGTGGGCCAGATTCACCCAGATTGCACCGATACAATGGAAAGAGGCGAAATGCCTGCCTTCATCTCATTCTTGGCAGTGATAAGACTTCCTGTTTTACCATTCTCAGTTTTCTCCCCTATCATTTCTGAGAGCGCTGACCTCTGCTCCAGCGTCTTTGCATGAGTCCGGGCGGAGAGTGACTGGTACCTCACCCTTCTTCTTGTGTCAGCTGAAGCAATAAATGTCAGCAGGCATGAGACCAGGGGGACATTTCAAATGACCCTCACTATGGAAGCGTCATCCAATCCATGCTTAGACCAATTGTGTCATTCCAATCATCACCCAGCCTGACAACAGCTAACTCGGTGTGGACCGGGGATTGAAGCTGGCACCTTCAAAGTGCTCGATTTTACATTGGACAGTGCATTAACCAGATAGAACATCAGGGTCATGAGGAGGACGCTGCCCACACTTTTAAGGTGTCTTCTCCCTTCCTCTTTTATTGACCCCTCCATATTATGCAGTATGCCTGGTTAGAAATGGAATGGACAATAAGCTTCCAAGCCAACTGTAATCCAAATTTGAAGTCATCTATAGAACATTTAAATGACAGGGACCCAAGGCAGTCGTTGCTTCAATATCCCCTCTCTCTGCCTTATTGACGAGAACCACTTGCCTTTGTTCTGGAGCTGCTTACAACAGCATGTTAAAATCAAAAAGACAACACGTGGGGAAGCAGATTTCAACTCAGACAGGTGAAAGAGAACACCCCGATTCCCCACTGCTCTTTGGGACAAGAATATCTCTGAACTTAGCAGAAACCTGACACGAAAGCAAAATAATTCAATTACCCCAAAACGTAACGAAAAAGAACTGCCAGTCTGACTAAAAAAAATTGTGATTATAATCATTCAAGTAATCATTCTTAATACCTGAGCAACAGGTGTCTCGCACAAACAGAAGACCTTATATATAACCATTTTTTTAAAAAATGTTGTCTTATCTCCTGTCATTAGACTGGCAGTGTCAGTGCAAGGCTGACATGTGTACAGAATCTGTGATTGCACTGCCTGTTTACACTGTTGTACAGAGGCTGCGTGTGTTCGAGCGTTTGCATTTATGATTTACCAACCTCCAGTACCGCTGGCGAAATTTCTACTGATTGAATCCAGCTGATGGGATAGTAATCTCCTTTCGGTTGAAACAAACAGAAAGGAAGCCTTCTGTGTGGCAATATCTAGTTTCAAACAGTAAACAAAAGGCAGGCTTCACACCAATCACAACAAAGCGAGACCAATGTGAACTGATCTCCTGGAGGTCTTCTTGCTTACATCGGAACTTCTGAAATCAGGCTGGCACAGGTGGCATTAATGCTATATTATTTGGCACCAGCACAATGAAAAGCTTGGCACTGCACCAGTACCAAAAAAATGGAGTGTATTGACAGCATAAATCAGATGGTTTCAACCCGTTTTCGAATATCTTTACAGTGTATTAACAGTAGTGTCCCGAGCCACACATGCCAACTGAGTGAGGGCAGGATGGCACCGCCGCTTACTTGCTAACGGACCACAATCCGAGGTAGCCGTGGCTGAAACCACCCAGCTCGCCGTAAATACCTCGAAACATTGTAAATTATGAAAAGAATAATGAATATCTCTGGGGGAATATAGGGCACTAATCTGATTAATGGGCTCAGATGGTATCATAAACTGCAAACGCGAGCCGGTAATGGATTAAAACCATCATCTACATTCAGAATTATTACTTTTGGAGTTACTCCATATGATCTGTAATTTGCATGTAATCTATATGGTGTGGATGGTTTGGAGTCGGTTCGTGTCGGCACTAGTTGTTACAGAACGTGGATGTGTGTTGATACTCTGGCTTTGACATCTGCCATGCCTTTACCAAATGATTGAGGAATCATTTGGAACCCATTAGAAATTTTTGCAAAAACATTGAATAACATGACGGGACAACTTTCACAACACCTGCGAACATTAGAAACGAGAGCGATCCTGTTCCTCAATTGCAGCTGCCACAACTTTGCACTGTGTGCTGCTACAGATGTCTGAAGCCCCTTGTGTGAGCATCTCATGTTGTCGCTTTGAGAATTGCTGGGAGCGGGGGAGGGGGGGGGGGCGAAAGGGTGGCGAGGTTTATTGATTTAGAAATATCACTTACGGATAAAGATGCACCGCGTTTGCACAGACATTCACACTCCACGATTTAAACGTACAATTTGCACGCCTTTGTCACCCAGTTAAAAAGATGTAGAGTGCATATAATGTGTGTCCTCCAAATGCAAAACCGAGGCACGCCAAAAACGAGATCGCAAAATCATGGACATTCTGTCCCCAAACTTGCCCGGGATGGTGCCGACTCTATTCCTGGTTGTGTTCTCAGCTTTATGTGCTCCCTTTGTGCTGAGTGTATTTGCACTTTACCCCGTGCTCTGGACTGAATTACCCCATCCAAATCCCCCTCTAACCAGCTGCTCTGCGGTGCGGCTGGCCCCTCTCCTTTCTCCTCCTTGGCGGCTGGAACTGCCTCCGATTGCGGCTGTTCTGTGTTCCAAGTGTGGAACCTCTGCATCCAGCTCTGTAGCGGCCCCAGCTGCCGATCACTCTCTGTGGAACCTCGGTAAAGCGCTGTCCATACACAGATACGCAGGATGCCTCCAAATCCTAACAATTTAATGTGGTAGCGCACTGAGATCTTAAGCTGTCAGTAAACAGATCCACCTTAATAAAAGCATCTAAAATGACAACTGTATTTCTTTTAGTTAGATGGTTGATTTCCCGGAAAGCGGTTAAGCTATTTACCTCGAATTCGTGAAATAGGATTCTTATTTTCACTCTTTCAAGGCTATCTGATTGCCCTTAATCGAATTGTTAAAGATAAGACAATCCTTATGGTAAAGTTATTGTCCACGTTTCTGAACTTCAGTTCCGAACAACACTGTTAAACCCGGCTTAATGACACAAGCTTCAAGCGAGACAAGTCACTTCATGGAATTTCGATGATTTTTATTCCTAGTTGTCCAATATTGTTAAATAATATTTGCCGCCCATTCAGTCTGCCTAAAATTCATTGAGGTGTTTCGTTTATTGTAAGTGGTCGAATTTGAACGCGACGAGAAGCATAAAAATCAAGTTAGTAACTAAGGCAATACCGTGTTATTGCTGAGGAAGTGTCAACACTTTGTCCAATACGGGATAGAAACAAACACTTATACTAGGTGTACACAGCCTTTGTAAACTAATTTATAAGTTGCATCATAATAACTGAATTAATTTTCATGTTCAACGCTTTCGAAAAATATTTTGCATTCAAGCGCGTTTTGTGGGTAACTCACTAAATGAAGACACTGTGTTCAGTGGAGGCGATCCCGACGTTTGTTAAACACAATGAATGCAAGAATTGTTGATAAATATTGTGCTGTGGAAGAAATGCTGCACTTGTTTCAGATTGATGAGAGGTGGAAGAATCCCAGAGAGCATCAACACTCACACATCGAAAGGACCGCGCGCTTCTCAGGCTATTGACAGCCGCGATCTCCTAAAATTTGGGAACATTATTGTTTGAACATAAAGTTGTTTGGCATCAGTAAGTCCTGAAATAAGCCACCATCTGGAACATAAAGTGTGTTGTTACATTTTTTTTTGGGGGGGGGGTGTGCTCCATGTTTTGGAAAAAATAAAAATGACTGAAGCTGAAAACTTATAGAAAATTAACTTCCATTCAGATGCGGCAAGTCGAGAAGTTTTAGCCATCTGAGCAGAAAGCTGCGACAAATCAAGCGCTGGGTGCAGATCTCGAGCTCAAGATTGGCAGCGTAAGTTCACGACAAGTCTGAAAATGTAACTACAAGCAATAGAGTGCACATTATATGATGCGCTTATTAGGAACTGGGATTCCTACTTCTAACTATTAACGAGGACTCACTGTTGTGACTAAAGTGTTGCTTCAACCGGGATATTCTGCTGCCTGCCACTGATTGGGGATTTCCTTTTCCTTTGCATGTTGGCTGACAGTTTGTGTCTTCCTGCGGCGAACTTTCTTCAGTCCGCTTACGAATTCGTACTGGGTTTAAACCGCAAACAGAATCAGAAACATTCCCAGCCGCTGGCTGCAGGTAGTTTAATTGATAGGTATGGGGAATTAAATAGTCGATTAGCGGTTTTCAACTTCGGGTAAAATATCTAATTGCGGCAAGGTAATCATTATTTAAAAAACCCTTCCTGCATTCACAAACCCACCGAAGCTGTCAGTGCATGAAGAAAAACGCGCACCGCGCGACCAATCTGAATTGCTTATCTGGAGACAGAGCAGATAATCTTGTGACATTCATGAAATGGAGAAATTCTCTGGGTAGCTATTTCCTTTAATTTATTTGAATCCCAAGACAGAATACATGAATAACCGATAACCAAATGCTATCCAGATAGGATGTCGAAAACCTTAATTGCATTTCTCATTAGGAAAGGTGCTTAAACTGATGGGACATTCCTGCCGAAATAAGAAAAAAAAATCTTGCAAATCATGGATAGAGCAAGGCTTGTGCTTACCGCCTATGCTAGAGCAATACTTTGAAATCGGTGTCGTCTTCTGTTTATATAACATTTAGCGTCATTTGCGAAAGAGCGCATCAGTAAACATTCGTCTGAAGTTTGTTTTAAGAAAACACTGCCTATCACATAAAAAAGCCTATTCAATCAGCTGGTAAAATGATCAATTCACACACACACACACCTTTTGCGAGTTTGTTCTTCCAAAGCGTCGCAGTAAATAGATGACGAATAGGTATTTGTATAAAAGAATTGTTCTGGATGATTAAAATTGAAATGACACATGACTTTATATGCAAGTATAATGGAAATTCGGCTTGAGCACAGACGAATCTACGAAACAGCCATTTGAAGACATCTTTTTATTTGTGTAAACATTAAATGTTTCTTTCTCAAAGAAAGAATTCTCAGAAAACATACTTTTAAGCATTTCTAAATGTAAGATACACAATAGAAAAGGCAGTGACTTGTAGGTCAAAATGTATACGTACCGCATACATATATATATTTTAATATACAAAGTAAAACCTACATGTATGTAAATACTTTCTTTTAAAAATCCCACTGAAACATGAAATGACAACTGTCACCTTTTTGCAGACGTTTGGAAAGTAAGACAAAGTGCTCAGTAAGTTGCAGGAGATTATCTCTAAAAGCACTCTGAAAACCGTCGAAAGCAGTAGCATGCAAATTCATGTTAGACGACAAAAAATAATAAAGATATAAATTTTATCAACATCAACAGTACATACAACACTTACAAACGATGAATGTTGAACGGTCTTTACAAACACAATGTATCCCTTTTTAAAGATGCCAGTCGATGTATACTTGTAGCCAAATGGTAGAATTGTACATCTGCTAACAAGATATCAAACACTACATCTGTCTTTTAAAAAAATCTAACAGACTACATAGTGTCTGGAATACTATTTCTTAGGTTTTCATACTGTAGACATAATCCATCGAGAAGATACCAAGTGCCTATAATGTTTCCAACATACAAATATGAAGATTAGTCCCGCAACAGCATTCACATGCCTTTATAATGTACTAACCACGATTAGATCTCCATCTTTTTTTATCTCCACTCGTACATTTCAAATCAGCCCAGAAAAATAATCAGAGCAAAACTTAATTTGTTAATTTACAACTATTTGCGGCTTTCAATGGCCTTATGGACGCATCATACCAGCCTATAATTGCTGTATGTATATAAGCCAATTCTTTATTATATATACTGCGGCGTCATGTCTGCCTGGAGTTTTGCCGAGAACGGAGTTTACAATCCATTTTGCATCCTTCAAATATGAGTTCTATCAAAAGTTGAACAGAGCTTGATGGGAATGCGTGTGTCCCCCCCGCGTGTGGGGCAGTTTTCGTCTCGTCAATAAAAAAAATAAAATAGATAATTAAAAACTGTATATACCACGTTTTGCAGTTTATTTGCTGTGAATCCTGGTCAGTAAACGACTGTGAATACAAAGTTCTGACAAGCGCAAAAAGTTCTCAGGCTTTTTGCAGACGTGTTTGGCACCAAAGTTTCATCTGTTTCTCTGCAGACCTGTCTCTGCCGTGTGTGTCTGTAGCAGTTTATTATTGGAATCGGTTTCAGTTCAAGTGCTTAGGTTTGCTTTCAAAATGGTAGTGTATCGAGGAAGAGCTTATCAATTATTGTCGGGGGTGGAACCAGGTCCTCGAGCTTCAGGTAGAAGATGCGCTGAAGACCTTGTGTACAGAGAGTGCGGAGTTCCGGCAGTTTCCCCAAAAGTTTGGACAAGTAGTTTGGGCGATTTAAGTTTCCGCCGTTGAAAGTCACGTGGTCTTTGAGACAGTTTACAATTTTATTTTGAAGTTCTTCCACTTTCTTGGGTTCCTTCAGCCCGTGTCGCTCTGCAACAATATATAAATAGAGAAAAAAAGAAAGACAGACGAACGTTACCAGAGGTTCCAACTTGAACTAGGGCACTGCAGTGTGGCACTGAACAGGTTAAAGGGGGTTCTTAACGCGCGGTGATTTAAGGGGAACAGATAAACAATAAATGCGCTGACCTGTTATCATGGCGAGTGTAGCAATGCAGGAGAAAGCTGAAATCTCGATGTTCATACTGTGGAGGTTGGATGAGAAGTCAATGATTGAATCTATCCACTCCCCAAAGCCACGGACGCACTGCAGCCTGTGCAGAACCACCCCATTGCAAAAGATGAGCTTGCCATCCACGGGGTTAGACCTGAAATGAACAGTAATAACGCTACTAATTGCTTTTTTCCCCCAGTAATAAACAGCAATTTAATTAGAAGAGAACAATAAAACTTGAATCACTGGATCTGGGGGGGGGGAGGGGGGGGTGGATATGGAAAAGGGTCGATGGCAGTTTAAAAGTAGTATATCTATGTACCGGTAGGCTAGCCTCAGAACGAATAGTTCCAGGAAAGCTGATTCGAAAAGCAGATCCTGGTCCTCTTTTGGAAGGTCGGCGTAGCCGGGGATCTTTTCCGCCCAGCCGCGGATGATTTCCATGGAGCCTGTCAAGAGGTCGTAGAATTGCTGGATGTGCTCTGTGTCCCCGCCGCTCAGCTGGTATTCGGGATTGGACTGGAACTGCATTTTCAAAGAGAGAAAAAAGGATCAATAAAGTCCTGTTCGGCTACACCCCGAGTGAAATGAGTCCCCTCCTTTGTACAAGAGAAGGCCTGATCTTTCTGCTAACAATCCGACTTTGCGTTCACCAATTAAGAAATGTTAATCCCTGAATTATTCGGTACATTTTGGTACATTTCTTTTATATTCTCGCAAACAATCTTAGCGAGCTTGAATAATGAAATGTACCTCTCTGTTCCACATGTTACTATACTTAAATTACAATAACTTGGGTAAAGTCCATAAGAGCTTTACGTTGGTGCAATGTCCGCTGTTTATCCTTAATCCTCTGCTCTGGGCCGTAATTCCGAACAGATTCAAATTTACGCCAATTTTCTAATGTAGGGAAAAATCTGGCAGAGCTGCGTTGTAGAGAGGAATGCAGTTCCAAACTGTTTCGACTGAAAATTCTAGCTGGTGACTGGTGCAAAAGCGAATGTGGGACTCACCCTGGAGTAATCGAGGTTGGACATGGCAGGGTTGGAGTCGACGTGCGCTCTGACCAGGGCTGTGATGAGGCTGACCGGAGGAGAAGGGGGAGACGGCTCCTGGGGGCTCTTGGGTTTGGATGGGAGTCGTCCCCTGCGACCCTTCAGGCTATCTGTACGAACAACTGGAAAATAAACAATTGGAGAGAAAAATAAACCGTAAATTTGACTGACCTGTGACATTCCTTTTTTTTAAAAAGTACTTACGATTTGCTTTTTTTTAGTACAAGTTAGTGTATAAACACACATCTCATCAAAACTTACCTTCCTTCACCATGCCAACAACAAGGCACTTCTGAAAGCGACAGTACTGGCACCTGTTCCGGCGGCGTTTGTCAACTGGACAATTCTTGTTCGCTAAACAAACATACTTAGCGTTTTTCTGTACCGTGCGCTGCAACAGGAACAAAGCGAAAAGGTTCATCAGTAAAATTACCAATTTTATCCCTGCATTGTCTGATAATCGAATGCATGCACATTTTAAAAGTAGCCAGTGATTTTTAAGCTAAGATTTTTCTTCGCACCCTATTTAACAGATGGATATTTACAGTGCTCACTGTAGCTCTAACCGCCTGCCTCTTTCCCAGCTTCTCGCTGTATTTGATATGCGAGGCAGAGAAGGAGCAGACACTGGGTAAATACAAATTCGTGGGCATTCATATTATTTACATCCCTCCGAGACCCCTCGATTTAAAATGATAAGATTATTCAATCACGATGGTGAAATAAAGAGATCACTTTAATTTTACCATAGGGAGTTCTGTTCCACTTGGTTAACTTAGACACGGCTTAATGTTGTTACCAATTTAAATCTCAAGGAGTCGTCTGAATTTGTGACAGACGCGAGCTGGGTTTCCGCCTTCTATCTGTATTTGAGACATTCACACCCAAACTTGCAGGCAAAAATTACATTCCTGCTCACAGCAAAGCCTACTCTCCAACCCCCAAGTACAAGTTGTCAGTGGGTCTTTTGTAAACTCTGATATACAGCATCACGCCCTTTAACTAACCGTGTCTCATTTAATCAGTATACATGTAATGATTAAACACGCGGGAAGCTTAACACTAAATGTTAGAAGAAAACAATCACCTTGAAAAAGCCTTTGCAGCCCTCGCATGTGCGGACTCCATAGTGCTGGCAGGCAGCGTTATCTCCGCACACGGCGCAAAGGCCCTCGTTTGATGGCGAATTCCGAGATGGAGGTGATGGTACCTGGCTGTCCATCAGCTGAGACCCATGACCAATCTGGAGACCAGGGAAGCCCACGGATGCTTGTTTTCTGATGGGATTGGGAACAGCGAAGTTCTGGCTGTCCACTACGTGATGACCACCTCCCGTCTCGGGGTTCATGGAAATGTGCAGAGGGTTATCAAACCTCATTTGGCAGCTGGACACTGGGGTACTGGGGGGCGACTGCTTGAAGGAGAAAAGAGATAGTCTTGAGACAGGAGCCTTTCGCTGATCTATCATATGGGTGGTGGCTACATAGTTTTGGGAAAAGCTATGGAGAGAACTGGGGTCATCCCACAATGGGCTGTGCTGAACCTGAAAGCCTGGAGTTGTTGGGGTAGGGGGTGGAGATGGCTTGTAATACATGGAACCAGAATGGATCATCTCCTCTGGTGGGTGCTGTAGGTGATTCTGCTGGTGATAGCCGTGCATCTGGATGTCTTCAACCTTGATAGCGGACTGCTGGTTGGACAGTGGCATCTGGTACAAGCAAGGGGGTTTCACGTCGTAATTGGTGCTGTAATTCTCCATGAAGGTGCTGAAGCTGGGTAGCGATGTAGTTGCTGTAATTTCAGTGTTGGTGAGATCCATGCTGAATTTGACGAACTCTGGTGTTAAGAAGTCAGAGCTGTATTCCCCACTGTGGTAGCTGTAGCTCTGAGAGGCAGGACTGGCTCCTTGTGGCGATGACCCATACTGAGCTTGAACACAGGGCATGGCTGTAAATGAAAGTTCTGAACATGTACTCATACCATTTAAATGCATACGGCCACTACTAAATCATCTTGCTTCACACATCCTAGCAGCACTGTAGGAACCTGAACTAAATGCCTTGAAATCAGTTCATTTAACCCCATGGATATACTTTAAGGGCGTGTGCCAGAGACACGAACCAAACACGATTTAACGCATTCACTGGTGATGGTTTCTCTACTAAAATAACTCTTTGTTACTTTAATATGATTCATTTCAATACTGGATTCAGCCAAGTTCTGTAAGTATTCGAGGTGACCTAAATTATTTGTAATGTGTTCCATCAAAGCAACAAACACATTTAAAAAATAAGCACATGGAGAATATTCTTCATGGGTAATTTTAAATTTTAAAAAATGGCAATATCATTTAATTGGAATAATTTGACAAATCAGCATTTTATTACAGCGCACTCAAATCAACGTACCTTCAACCGAGTGATTGTGAAAGAATTGAAAAGTAAACACTGTCGTGATTTGAATTCCCGAAGCGCAGAATTCGGAATGTTTTTTTTCTTAATCGCAATTCAGACTGCAGCACAATGAAATCTTTCCTGAAAACAGATGGAAACAAATAATCATTGACTCGCCCCATGCCAACTCTTAGTTGTAACAGAACATGAAGGATTATATTCCAATGACTGTCATAGGACATGTAACATGTTTTTTTTTAAAAAACCTTTTTAAATAACATTTTCTTTGTGACTCCTTATTTCAAAAGTTGATTTAAATACGCACTGGTGTACCCTGTTATCCAGCAGGTTTGGACTACAACCCCCCCCCCCCCTCCCCCCGCCGCATCAGCAACTTCTTGCTCTCATTTTTGTCTTGCTCCACTCATCATCCTCTGAAGCAAAATATCATTTTTGCTAGAGTACGTTTGAGAATTCCCTGAGTATTTTAATTATGAGTGACTGGCCAACGCTAAAAACATCCTCATCATTTCTGTCTATACTGGATCATATTTTCTGGACAATTCAACATAGCAGCCCAGACGGAAACAGTAACAAAACATGCAAGAGAGAAAAAAAATCACAGTATCTAGCAGAGGAAGGAGTGTGTTAGTAAGTTGTGTGCTTTGCGTTTAATGATACAGCATTAGCAAGACAATTACTTAAAGTGTTAAATTCCAGCTATGGAAAGATAAGCGTGCCCATTATTATGCAGAAAATAGTTATATAGAGTATTACGCACATAAAAAAACAGATGGAGAGGCAAAACAGCCAGATCGACAGACATAGGCAAGAAAGGCAAATGTCCAGCATTAATTCAAATTAAATTATTACTCTGCAATGCACACATTGGAAGACAGCGAGACTATGTTGATCCACATCTTTTAAAACATGAATGCTCGCAAAAACTATGCAAAGTTCCTCCGGTAAATCATTTTGGCAGTTGTTTAATGCTGTGGTTCCTTGGAAGAGTCCAGAATCCAAACAGTAAGAGTAATAACCAGTGGTGTAACAATAACCTTTTAGCAATATGATATACATCATATGATATACATCATATTGCGCCAATAGCCCTCAAAGTCTTCAACTGGAAATCATTATCCAATGTTAAAAAGTCAAAATAAGTTTGGAAATAACAATCTCAACTGTATATGCTTTAATTTATAATATACCATATCTGCGTAGCTCAACTTAATTATTTGCGGACGGCCGCAACGACAAAAGCATCATCAGGTTTTAGACTGATAATCCCCATAATACCCGCTCAAATACAGTTGATATGTTCCCACAACTAACTGGGCATATCTAACTTTCTGCAAACTGTTTCATATTGTCTGTAAATGGTTTGGACTGACAACCGATGTTTACACGCTGCAATGTGGGCTGCGCCTTGGTGGGCGAGATTAATTTAGTATTTACTTTTTAAATACATCATGTAGCTAGTCGCAAGGAATGCACGTGTGAATGAGAGCCCGCTATTGCCTGCCCCCCATCCCAAACAGCGGCGGCAGGGCACCAGGTGGCACGTACAGGTAAAAACAAAGCCACGCGGAGCAGCCTGGACATCGCCTGCAACTTCGCTGAGGAAGAGGAGATACCCAATCATTGTTTTAAATTACTATTAGGATGCGGTTTCCAATTGCTTAATGACAGAACAGCGATGGTCGGAACAGAAAGAGTGTGCAGTCCGTAACTGCTGTCCAGTCGACACAATTGTAAAATTAGCTAGTTCTAACAGCTAATTCACAACACCCTCAGAAAAGAAAACTAAATCATGACAATCAGAGCAGCAGCGGCGAACAACAATATAGTGGGAATATTCGCACAGCCACGCATCAGGAGACTACTCAAATAATTCAATACCTACTTGTTAATTTTTTACTTCCACTTCTCATTTAGACACTGCGGGGATCAGCGGGTGAGTAGAAACTCGGTTCAGCATAAGAGTGAACTTTGAGGTGCAGCAGCGGTGCTTGGTTTGGAAGTGGCGGCAGCAGTGGTACAGGTTGCTGTGCTCGGCACTCTGAGCCGGCGAGCAGACTCGGACTGGCCCCTACTCTCCAATGTGCCTTTGTTTATGTGAGCTCCTCTCTTCCACCGGCAGCGTGTAACCAAGTCTCCGAGCGTCAGCGAGCGTCAGCGTGGCCGAGCCCAATGAGCGCCCGAGGGCTGGGCCCGCACCAGCCGGTTGGCTGCCTCTCACTTTGGTAAATTTCCGAGGTGACGTTAATGCTGTGGATTTTTAAGGTAGTTGGGGCTTGGCTTGAGGCAACCTTCTCACCTCTTTCAGCATTTCCAAAACAACACGTAGCTGGAATATTCGCCGTTTATAGCTTATCGATCTTATTGATCACTTGTTTTGGACTTATTTCTACAACGGCAAACTGCGTAACTATTACTTTTCATTTCCGGCATAAAGATCTATTCCATTATTGAATATTTTACTCTTATAAATTCTAGCCAGAAAAAGGGAAACCGGGTGAGTGTATTGTTTTGGCATTCAAAGAGCCTCCCCTTTCTGCTTTATTCAGTTTGTATGCTTTAAACACACGCATTTTATTTGATGTAAAGCTGCTTAAGAAGCACTTAGGTCAGATACTGGGATACTGTCCTGCTTTTGGAATGTAAAACATATATAAATACATACATATATATATATAATCAGCAGGTATTATCATGGATTGCTGGGTGTGTGGGACAATCAAGTTTCGGGTTAACTGTAAGTTTTGAAAGAGCCGCGCTGGTGATTGTGAGGTTAAATATTTAATATAGCTGCTCTGTAATATAAAAGTCCAATTATTGCATATATATATATATCTTTATTGTATCTATAAATATAATTCTATGTATTGGTGGAAACAATGTGAAGGGAGGCCGGGCTGCTTGGGAAAAGTCTGCTGACTACCTTTAATGATGTAAGGCGAGGAGAGGACAGAGGCAGCTCATTAATCCGGCCTGTTGCAGAGCAGCGTCAGTGATCGTGGGCGAAGCAATTGAATGAACGAAAGGAAAATGTGAGCGGCAGCGCGCCGGGCCCGGCAGAGTGCCGCATGACGCAGGAACGCTGCCATTGACGCAAAGAGCCGGCTCAGCCAAAAATAGCAGGTCTGGCAATGCACTCTCAGTCTGCAAGTGATGCACACAGGGGCTGGCCTTACACTCAGGCTATTTAAAACCCCATCGGAAACTTGAGAACACCAAATTAAGACATTGCGGATATTTTTAGAGCTAGTGCTTTGATGGAGGGGGCCAAGTTTGCTATCTATGCATATATATAAACTTTATATATATATATATATATATACACACACATATATATATATACACAAGTTTTTTTCACAGGTTATGCTGTTTTGTGTATTTTACACTGGCTTGTTTTCTTTTCCCCACAATTGATCAGTTGTGGTGTTTATGGACTGTGGGTTGCAATACTGCACACCTTCACCGCCCCCCACTTTCACCCCCTCCCCCAAACAACTTTCACCATTTAAATAAACCGGGGGCAGTTCAGTGCCACATTAGCTTCCAATTAAACCCTGCCACTCCCCCCCCCCCCGCCCCGCCTCTTCTCTTCCACCTGATGCGCTGCCCCTCTGCCTCAGGTTACTATTGACAAGCGGGAGCATTGTTGGGAAAATCATATTATAAGCGGCGTTTTAATGAATAAGTTCCCCTTTCCCTCGTCTACTTAGTAATTCCGAGCTATGCAAAATGTCCAATCGGTGTGTGAACAAAAAAAACAATGTCAGCGAAAACACCCATTACGTTTGTAAATGGAAATGTTCTTGGCAGACGGTACATTTCCAGTGGTTGACCGCTTTGCAGGTTCTCCACTTGGCTGGAAACAGTCGTTTCAGATCTCCGGAACTGTTGCAGTTGCGCGTTCTGACCAGGAAGAGGCAATCGCCCGCAATCATATTCCAGCAACATAATATCGCCCCAAAATAAATTTACATACAAAACCAAATAACTCGATCGTACACTTAGGACTCTGACATCTGGAGCTGGCTAAACTACAAGCTCCTACTGTGCATTTGATTACCATTATTGGCTAGATAAATAGCAGCGGAATGGAAAAAGTATATTTTCTGGAAAAAAAATTTACAGGATAATTTGTCTTTCCCAGATACATTAACTATTACCCTATTGATCCAATTCAGTTTCAAAACGGTAAAATTACAGGAAGTTTTACAATGGTAAATAGGATCTTGTTTCCTCCTAGGCTAAAATGTGTAACATAAACGCAGTGTGTGTGCGTGTGTTGTGTGGGGGTCGGGGAGGGGAGACGGTGAAGAGTAAGTAGAGACGCAAGACACAAAGTAAAAACATATTTTTTATTGTTAAATACACGGTACAGCTTATTAATTGCAAAATTATTCCAAAAGTAACTGCCTTTTGACGTTAACTCAGAATTTGGAGAGTTTTCAAATGCTTCTCACAAAAGTTATATCCCGAATAAAAATAAATGAAAATAATCACCAGTAAAAATGACATTTTACATCCTAATTCCCCACATGATATAAAACAGATCCTTTTAATGGGATAGGTAATAATCAAATCCCTGATGTTTTTGATTTTAAAAAACCCCCAAGTAAACCAATTATTGGAGGAGTCACGTGCAGATGACTCAATTTTAGATTGCTTATGGTTAACATCCCTATTTTGAATGAAGGTATTGTGAAAATTCTAAAATGTGGATAAGGAATTAAAGTTACAGAGACAGTGCAATTATATGTTAAGCCTACTGCTGAAACTAACAATCTTGTCTGGTGTAAACATTTTCAATACCATTTATGGACAAAAAATGAATTTTAAACTGTTAAAATAAAGGCTCAAGCATTTTTCTTTGGCAAACTCCCCGCATCTTGGCAATAAAAGCTCGACAATATTCAACTTAAAATAAATAGGGCAGCAAATCCTGTTGAATGGAATATCTAAACATGTTAAGAGAAATTACTATATTAGCACAAACACCGCATAAAAACAATTTTATTTAATAAAATGGCCTACACTCAATGCACATCCCAGGGGTGTGGTGTAGATTAACCCCACCACCACCACCGCCTCCCCCCCCAACTCATTTCAAGGGCATGGTGCAGATTTAAAATTGAAGAGTCTAATTAAAACAAAGTCACACATCAAGTTAAAAGGAAAATCAAAAATGTTGAAATGTAAACAGAAAATTAAGTACATAAAGATCACATCGCACAGCCTCATCCTCTCAATGTCGTAATTGAACTATTACAGCATTACATCCATGTCCACCAATGATTAAATGAAAACCTTGTTACATTACATTCTTCAGGCAGATAACACTACAATGATCACCTCCTACCTTTGGTGGCTGTTTCTATAATATTCTGTAATCTAAAATTAAAGCATCGGTGGTTTCGTAAACATTGACTTTGTGAAACTGCCACTTCGCCGTTGTTGGTTCCAGGCTGTTTCATTTTTCAAGCCCAAGTACTATTTTCTCCCTCCACTTCTCATGACTCTCCTATCAAGCCAAATATATCTTGTGTCCCTGCCACACAAGCCTGCTCCCTGGCGAACAATTTCCTTCCTCTCCCTGACAACTACCCGTGTAATATCTGAACCTGAGATGAATTCCAACCACATATCCAAGCCTTCAAAAATACTGCCTACGTAAACCCCTGTAACATCATCTGGTTCCACCCAAAACTCTGAAAAACTGAAAGCTTCATCCAGGCCTTTGTTACCTCTGGCCTTGATTTACAGTCAACCTCCCACATTCTATCTTCCATAAACTTGAGGCTATTTAAAACTCTACTGCCTGTGTCCTCGCTCAAGTCTTGTTAACCATCACTTGCTTGTTGACCAACACTGGCTTCCGTTTAAGCATTATCTTAATTTTTTAATTCTCATCCTTCTTTTCCAGCCCTACACCCAAGTTCCTCTATTTCTGGCCTTGAGCATCCCCAATTTTAAATTGTTCCACCAATGGTGGTCATACCTTCAGCTGCCTACGTCTTAAATACTGGAACATGTCCCCTCCCCTCTCCCAGCTTCTTTGTTTCACTATCCTCTTTTGAGTTGCTCATTAAAAAACATCTACTTGACCAAATATTTGGTCATCTGCCCTAATATTTCCTTATATGGCTCAGTATCAAATTTTGCTCTGTAATACTTGTGAAATGTTCTATTACATTAAATACACTATAGAAATATAGGTTGTTATAGTGATTTTCATATCTTTAAACTGGTCTAATTAACAAGTTTTTTTGTGTCTTTATCTCCCCATTGATCAATACTATTGTCAGTAATTTCCTCCTTTCTCAAAATGCAGCACTATACATGTTTTCCTCTTCCCCTTACATCCCAACATACTTTACAAACTCTTATTTCAGTGTCACATTGTTCATTTGTTCTTTCCATGGACATCAAACCTCTGCTACCCTTCACTTCCCTCTAATTTTCATTCCTTCCACAATCATTAGGCTATTAACACTGAAGCTTATTACATATATCAGTAGTTCCCAATTTATTTGGTTCTTCTTTCCATATCCGTTTTCAATTTTTTTTAAAGAAATGCAGTAAACGAAAAATAATACAAATTAATATTTCAAGATGGGACCTTCATTCACTGCAGATTTTTATCTGCAACAGTTAATCTTTCACTTTCGCTCACCGACTGGTCTGCTGTGTATTTTGTATGATTCAGTTCAGCACTCCTGTAAAACCTTACAATTATAACATACACAATAATCTAATTACAGGTTTCTGGAAAACAAGCAAGGTTTATTAGCCACATTTAAATTAGATATTAAAATTCTATATATCCCTTTTTAGTGTCTTTCCAAAGGAAAATCATGTTAAATTTCACATCTATTTGGACTTTTGCATTTAATTTAAAAACCAAAAGATTAAGACATTCTAAGGAACAGATTTTATTAGAAAAAAGTATAATACCAGGAATTATGAGCCAGTATATATTTTAAAAAGAATAATTTCCAGAGTCAAAGTATTATGTGTTCATATAAAACAAGAAAGAAAAATGGTCACTTGTGATTAAAAGTTCAGTGTTAATAATTAAATTGCATTTGAACCACAAAAGGCAAGCACGCAACTGGACAAGTGGGTTTTAAAATGACAGAGTTGTGAGAAATGTGAAAGTAGTCTGCGTTATTGTTTTAACATGAAAGTGAGCAATTTCATGTGCATCATCAGTAAGGTTGTTACAACAAGCCTGTACTGGTTCAGCTTTACAGCTGTAAGCATTACAATGTAGCCCAAAAGTACTGTGAAAAACTCTTGAAGCATCTGAAATTTAATCCATATTGGCAAATTTTATAACTGCATTTGCAGCCACACAATGTAAATTTGATTGGGTTTGAAAAATAATTATACATTTCCATCTCAATGTGGTCAGAGAACAGAATTGTAGAATCAGCAAAATGTGACAGGTGGAGGATGGGGGGGGGGGGGGGGGGGGAAAGAGAAAAACAAAAGAGCTACCTTTATATTGCCCATCATCACAAGAGATATTGAGTGCAATCTATCCTTTTTAGATTTCCTGGATATTTGTCCAAAATAGTCTACTGTTCCAGAATACAGCTTTGTATCACAGATGGTAGACGGCAATAGAATTCTCATATTTTTATTTTTCCCCCTTGTACAATTTTGTTACAGCATATGAACATTTATGCTATGGTAGAACATCATAACAAAGATCAAAGACCTCTGGAATAATGCATGCCACCACTGCCAGCAAGAACAGAGAATTTGGCACTCAGCCAAATCTCCACTCACAGCAGCAGGAGCCGAGAATCCCAGCCACATCGAGGTCGGAGAATTCCGGCCACAGATTCCATTCTTCCTTCATAACAGCATTGTTCCTCCCATTGTAGGATTGTAGGGTATTAGGATGCAAATTGGCACCCAAAATTTACCTTTGACAAGTTTTTGACTGTGTCATGAAGCAAGAGTAAAACAGCAGAGGCCACATACTTTCTGACAAAGAGGGAAGCAAAGCAAATTATAAGGTTAATTTGTTTATGCATTTTCCAGTGATCCAATCAATGTCACCTACTCTGGTTCAGCTCAATGTAAAGAGATCAGAGTTTTAAAAAAATGATATAAAGTGCATTCTTTAGTTCTCAGAATATTAAATCGATCATGAATTTGCATTTTCTCACTAATCAAACTAGGACTGCAGTTTATTAAACTAAACACCAATACATTTTGAACATAACAGTGACTATACTTCCAAAATACTTCATTGGCCGTAAAGCACTCAGACATCAAGTGGTGATGAAAAGTGCTATATAAATGCAAGTTTTTAAATTTTGTTTTAAATGCACCCTGCACGTAAAAGTATTACTACAATTAAGGAAGCACTATTGAATTTTGCCTATTATAAACAATTTAGTAGCAAAGGTTATCATGCAATATTTATTGAATTCCCAATGGAGTTTATACACTGGCAAAATTTTATTTTTTATTGTATTACAATTTTGCCTTTTGTGATCATATAAAATACACCCCCCCTACTATGTAGAGCTTGCAGAAAACATTCAGCTATTCTAATTCAGCAGACTTGTTTAAATTAAAGTTTATTTATTAGCATCACAAGTAGGCTTACATTAACAGTGCAATGAAGTTACTGTGAAAATCCCCTGGTCGCCACACTTCGGCACCTGTTTGGGTACATTGAGGGAAAATTTAGCATGGCCAATTCACCTAACCAGCACATCTTTCAGGCTTATATTTTTGAAATAAGTAAAACTGTCCAACATATTAATTTACAAATACAAACAATGTCCTAATGTCACTTTGTACTTATCTGCAATGGAATCACATTTATACTATACGGATAAAAGCTTCACTGCACTAAACACAGCAACCTTCAGGTCGGTGAACAAGGTACTATTGCTGTAATGGAAGAAAAATGTTATAATTCAACTGCTAGGATATTTAAGATGTTAACAGTAAGCTTAACATAATAGTTAAAAATCAGACACAATAACCCCTGGTATCTCAAACCCCTGGTATGATGGTATATATTAAAAATACATACACGTTACTGAGCAAATTCAATTGAAGAGATCGAGGGTGGAAACTGCATGGGTGAAAACAGAGTTGGTTTTGAATGTGACATCACCAAATGTCCATACTATGATGTGAAAAATGCCTAATTACTACAGTAAAAGAGCCAACTATCGAGTGAGGGAAATGAAAAACAAATTAAGAACAACATCAGAAAAATCAGGTCAACCAATCGACCTCAGCCCTTACTTTAGGTCACCAGTGTTAATGATTATAGTAGTCAACCCTAAAAACTACCTTTTAGGCCAAGCTTTTGGTTACCTGTCACCTGGCATCTCCTCATATGGCCTGGGATTAAATTTTGTCAGGTAATGGCTCCTGTGGAACGCCTGGGGATGTTCTCCTACGACACAAGGTGCAATATCAATTAATGCATGTTGTTGAACCAAAATTTTGAAAAGTACAGCACCAACATATTTGGAACTGTTCAGGTTTCATGTTGGGAGTCGGTTAAGCCCAGCAATGTCATATCTATACTGGGATTAAGTTTTCAACAAATTTGTTAATACAACGTGAAATGTTCACTCTATAGAGAAAATTTTGTATCTTTAAGTTGATCATGTCCAAAATTGCAATGAACATAAATTTACATAATTTATCAGCTATTTTCAGATTAGGTACAGCATAGCCACATGAACAATAAGTGTGGGTGGCACAGTGATTAGCACTGCTACCTCACAGCACCAGGGACTCAAGTTCAATGATGGCCTCGGGTCACTGTGTGGAGTTTGCACGTTCTCCCCCTGTCAGGGTTTCCTCTGAGTGCTCCGGTTTCCTCCCACACTCCAAAGATGTTAGGTTGATTGGCCATGTTAAATTGCCCTGTTATGTCAGGGGGACTAGCAGGATAAATACTTGGGGTTACAAAGATATGACCTGGGCGGGATTGTTGTTGGTGCAGACTAGATGGGCCAAATGACCTTCTTCTGCATTGTAGGGATTCTATGATTCTGTAACCTTACTCTGCTCCAACATCATGCCTTGACTTAAACTTCAAAAGACCCTCCATTACTTCAATACAAGTTCCATTTCCCTTCAGATTCATCACCATAGAATACATTTAATGGAAAATTAAATGCCTATGAAGAGGGTTTCCTTCACAGTGGTTAGCACTGCTGCCTCAAGCACCAGGGACTCGGGTTCAATTACCGTTTTGGGTCACTGTGCAACCTCCACATTGACATTCTCCCAGTGTCTGCGTGGGTTTCCTCTGGGTGCTTCAGTTTCCTCCCACAGTCCAAAGATGTGCAAGTTAGGTGGATTGGCCATGCTAAATTTCCCCTTAGTGTCTAGCTCGGGTAAATGCATGGGGCTATGTGGATAGGGCCTGGGTGGGATTGTGGTCAGTGCAGACTTGATGGGCATTCCGAATGGCCTGCTTTTGCACTGTATGATTCTATGAAGATGTGGGCATCGCTGTCTGGGCAAGCATTTGTTGCCCATTCCTAATTGCCCTTGAACTGAGTGGTTTATTAGGCCATTTCAGAGGGCAGTTAAGAGTCAACTGCAACAACAAAAACAGAAAATTCTGAAAAATCTCAGCAGGTCTGGCAGCATCTGTGGACAGAGAAAATAGAGTTAATGTTTTGCGCCCATATGGCCCTTCCTCAGAGCTAGAGAGCGGGAGAAATATGATGGATTATATACTGTGTAAGTGGGGAGTGGAGCAGCAGAATAGAAGGTCAGTGATTGGTGGGGGCTCGGAGGGATTGCAAAAGATGTGTAGGTCACAAGACAGAAGAAATTTTAATGGCAAGAGCAGGTGTTAATAGTTGCATAAAGGTAAGATATCAATGGGAGAATAAAGGTCAGTGCTCAGTGAAAGTAAAACTTAGGAATACGGTTTGTGCTTCGGGGCAAAAAAATTTGATATAAAAAAGAGTCCAGATGGAGGAGAAAGGCTACAGTCTAA
The DNA here is from genome assembly GCF_964213995.1 of Mustelus asterias. NCBI lineage: Eukaryota > Metazoa > Chordata > Chondrichthyes > Carcharhiniformes > Triakidae > Mustelus > Mustelus asterias. The sequence continues at coordinate 47,003,647 of NC_135814.1, read as the reverse complement.
ACTTGTCGAACGTTGAATTCTGAGGGCTGTAATATGCCTAATTGTAAGATAAGGTGCTGCTCCACCAGTTTGTGTGGGCTTCACTGGGTATTGCAGCAGGCCAAGGACAGAGATGTGGGCATGAAAGCAAGATATGGAGTTGAAGAAGCAAGCAGCAGGAAGGTTGGGGTCATGCTTGTGGGCTGAGAAAAGGTATCCCACAGAACAGTCTGCATGTAGTCTCCCCAATGTAGAGGAGCAGCTTCCACTGAGGGAGATGCTTCACCAGAAAGGAGTGTTTGGGGGCCTTGAATGGTGAGGAATGAGGAGGTAAAAGGGCAGGTGTTGCATCATCAATTACAAATAAAATGAAGGTGAGATCGCTTCTCGGCCTTTTGGCTAAGATCAAGTGTAGTTATGCGGATGCTGCACTTGGTTGAGGTCATTGGGTTGCATTTAATATGAAGCAATTTTTAAAAGCGGCATCTCGGCCTTTTGGCTAAGATGCAAATTTTGGAGGAGGAAACCTCCGCCTACTCCAATCAGCTTGGCTCATGTAGATCAGGCCCAAGACAGGGTAGAGGATTGGATGCCCTGTCTTGTCAGCCTGGATCGGAAATGTCTCAACTTGTTGAGACTCTGAATTGGACTTGATTTGATTGAATTGGAAAAGTATTTAAAAAAAGATGTGATGGGAAGGGAATGAGGAATTGAGTGGACCAGGATGTCATGGAGGGAGCAGACTTTGCAGAATGCTGAATGGGTTGGGTTTCATGGTGGCATCATGCTGGAGTCATCCACATTGCTGTGGGACTGAAGTCACAAGGACGTTAGACTGACTAAGGATAGCAATGTCCAAAGAGGACATTGGTGAATCAGATGGGTTTTCACAACAACCAACAATAGATTTTAAGCTTTAATTAAAATTTATTGAATTTAAATTCCACCAGCTGCCGTAGTGGGATTTAAATTCATATCCCCAGAGTATTAGCCTGGGCCTCTGGATTACTAGTCCAGCAACATTACCACTACAGCACCATCTCCCCATGAGATGACTAAACTCATTTCACAAAGGATTTTGAGTTCGATGCACCTTAGTGATATCCCCATGTCATCCCAGGCTTGCCAACATCATAACACTGAGCCCAATTGTCCTCATGCAGGGTATTAGTCTTAGTGCACAGCCAGAGAGAGGGACTGACTTGACTGCAACATAAATCAGGGAGGAGGAGAAGCAGAGGACACATACATATTCATAGAATCCATACTGTGCAGAAGGAGATCCCAATCCAGAAAACTGATCACTCATTAAAAAAGGTCTAAAAATGTTTTCTCATACAATATAGAACATCTGTCAATGTTACTGTCTGCAACCAGTCAAAAAATACAATTCTAAGTGCATTCAAAAAATCTCTATGAAATTAAAAATACAACTATTGGGAGAGACTTGAGAAGCACAAGGATAATTGTGAAATCAAATATTAATGATTCTTTAAACAAAATCAGAGAATGATGCAGCAGAGAAGGAGACGGTTTGGTCCATCTTGTCTGTGCTAGCCCTTTGGTAGAATTCTTCATTGTCTCACTTTCCTGCTTTCCCCCAAAGCTCTTCTCACCAGCAAACTATTAACCTACAGTAAATTTAGTACACAGAATGTTATTTATCTAACAGTGGTTCTAATACGAATTAAACTATTTCAGTAAAGAGCCATGCCACCCGCTTTGAACAAAATCACATTCATTTAATTGATTTATGCACCTAACCTGTCTGGCAATATGCAAGATAGAAAGAAAAATCATGTTAGAGATGCAACAGCAGTGGGAAAAGAATAGCATATGGTTTATACAAACATACAGTACTTATTAGCACAGCGTAGGTTTGGAGCAGCAAATGAATCATCCCCTACTTAAAGCATCAATAGTCCATATTTATAACACTTACCCAATTTAAACCAACCTTCAGTCGTCAGTGCATGAGTCAGTGCTAGTTTGAAACTGTAGAAAAAAAGGTTTGGATTACATGCTGTGTATATATAGAATTTAAATTTAAGTTATTTTTTGCTATTATTCATATCTGGTCCTAACATCTAGTGACATGCAGAATGCACCAACGCCTTTTCTCTTTCCTTCTTGAGTATTTACCTGCAATCTCTAAACCCAAAAGTTTTTTGTCTATTAAATAATGATTGTCTATTTATAGGATTACATTTAAATATTTATTCCAATTTCTCATTCTGTATTCTTAAGCCTAATACAAGCTCCTTTGCCTTCAACACATTAAAACCAAGCTTCTTAGTCCTCCTCATTCTCAACAACATAACATATTTAAGCATCTAGCTATAAAACTTATTGCAATGCAAAGGTCCAAAAGATGGAACAAGCACCAACATAGTTGTTTACTGTCTATTGCAATGTATGAACTAACCCCACCACATATTTTGAGACACAAAATTCATCTTTGCCATCGAGACACCACTGTCATTTTACACATATTGTATATGATTGATTCTACTGAAGGTTAGAGGCTAAATGGACCATATGGCAACATGTTGCTCTCCATATGTTTACATGCCCATCCATGCTTAACCATTTATTAAGCACCATCTGCAACCCATGTGAATCCTGCTAAGCTAATCAAAATATGCTTCTATTATTTACTCAGTTAACTATTATTACATCATTGACACATAATTAATTATTTTCATAATATAAAATGAACGAGCTTTTGAGGCGTGCACTTAATTCTGCGATGGTTTTTTTGGATAAAACTCCCGACCAAAATATAGTATTAGAAACAGCGGGGGGCAGGGGAGGGAATCAATGGCTCTGATGCTAAAATCACATTAAGAAGTTACCTGACTAAAGAATACACAACCTCTTTTTAAAAAAATATTTTAAAAAGTGATTATTATATTTACGGTCTGTAACTACGTTTCATGCCGCCAGGGTAAAACATAAATATATTCCTCATTCTGTGGAATTATTTGCATGATCAAAAACAGCATTTTAGTACAGGTTCTCCTCACAATTACTGGCTCGTCGGCAAATCGACCTGAATTAGGAAATGTAACATTAGGGGGGAGTAGAATTTTTAAATCTTGCTTCTCAGCCGAATAGAAATTTTAAAAAGATAAAATCCACTAAGGGCAACAATCTTACTCTGAACTAGAGTAGGAATTAAAAAATAAAATCCACTAAAACAGTGGGAAAAAAAACAAACCTACTCTTGACTCGAGTAGGAATTTTACAAAAGACAAAATCTACTAAAAGAGAAATAAAAAAGACTAAATCCACTAGAGAGAGAAAAAGAGTAACAAACTTACTCTTCACTCGAGTAGGAATTTTAAAAAATAAAATCCACGAAAACCGAGAAAGAAAAAGCACCAAACCCACTCTTCACTCACCGTGAATCAAGATGTGCCGGCAGGACACAGGTTGCACCAGCACCTCTACTCACCCGAAGCAAGAGAATGGGGTGGAAGCGCTGGAGGAACAGAGAGCTCGGATCCCAGTGTCGGTGCATAAAGAGGGGAAGGGTGGTGACGGGGTAGACAGTTGCAGGCAGCGCGGCTCTAACCCAGCCGCCGCATGCCTGGTGCTCAGGCAGCCTCGCAGCGCTGGCAGTGGAAGTGTCCGGCCGGGATAAAGGCTGCATTGTTGAGCAAGCCGCCTCTGCCCCGCTCACAGCCGCCCCGAGCTCTCCTAACAAAGCCCACACCCGCGTCACTCTGGCGTCAATGGAAGCAGGCTCCGTGACGCGGGCGGGCAGGCTCACCGCCTGCGTCATTCTATAAATAGCTCCATTTGTTTCAGTGCCAAGCTCCCTCCCCCTTCGGCAGCCTGGCTTTTTCCATTGACGGCAATGTGAGCCGGCCCGGGGGAGGGAGGGAAGGAAGAGGGATATAGCGAAAGGGGATCCTCTCGCAACTGACCCTACAATGGAAACACAAAGCTTTTACTGCGTGTGCGATGATGCATTGCTGTAATAGCCAACATTATCCTGTCTAGTATTTTCCCAAATTAGAACCAGATGAAGCTTTTGGAACAGGCAGCTGGAAAGTTTCAATAGCATATTTAAAACTTGCTTTTCTTCCCCTCATTTTGTGCTGTATCCAAACAACAAACTTTTAAAAGAAAAAGTCCACCCTTTATATTAAAAATAAATATTTTATATTAAATATGTATATTAAACATTTTGATGTGCCTCGTTACTTTTTTTTGTTTCCAAGCGTCTTATAATTGAGAATATTGCACTTCCGCAAAAGAACCTGTTGTCAAATATTTATAATTCAGAGTCAGTGGGTTGTAGTTAAGCTATTTGAATCTTGGGCACACACAGACCTGATCCATTGATCCCTCCGCCCCCTCCCAAATCTGCCCACACACCCGGTGTAGACGGCAAATTTGGGATTATGCACACTTCTCCCAGTTCCAAGTGCTAATCAATTCATCATTTCTGTCCCATCATTACAACTTCCCCTTTTCTGCTTAGATGTATTCCTTAAGTGATTCTTCTCTTGTTGGATTTTGTGATTCCCCACAGTGGTTATAATACTGGACTAACAACCTCGAAGTTAGGTGTCATCATTCCACCATGGCCAGTTGTGAAATTGAATAAATTTGCTCATTTCTGATTTAGAAGCAGTTAGAAAATGAAAGCTTCCAGATTGTCATTAAAAAAAACCCAAAATAGTTCCCAAAAGGGAAGATTGCCATCGCAATCCAATCCGGCCTACACATGACTTCAGATCCACATTCGGTGGTTGACCCTTGATGTTCTTCGAACTGGCCTACCAAGGCACTCAGTTGTAAGCAATCAATATCAAATTCAAAATAAGTAGAAAGAATATCCATCAGATGGGGCAGCATGGTGGCACAGTGGTTAGCACTGCTGCCTTACAGTGCCAGGGTTCAATTCTGGCCTTGGGTGACTGTGTGGAGTTTGCATGTTCTCGCCATGCCTGTGTGGGTTTCCTCTGGTTTCTTCCCACACTCCAAGGATGCACGGGTTGCGTTGACTGGCCATGGAAAATTTCCCCTTAGTGTCAGGGGGACTAGCAGGGTAGATATGTGAGGTTACAGGGATAGTGTCTGGGTGGGATTGATGGGCCCAATGGCCTCCTTCTGCACTGTAGAGATTCTATGAATCTATGATCTAGGCATTGTGAAGAAGCAAGATTTAAGCAATCTTAACCCTGCTCATCTTGCAAAGTCCATATTCACATCTGGAAACAAATACCCATGTGAGCCCATGTCTCACAGTAATAGTGTGATAGTTGTAATCACAGAATTATAAGTATTATGCAACCTCCCAAACCCCTCCTTCACTATCTCTGGCTTCTCCTGCCAGCTAAATAAACCCATTAGAGGTTATACACAGTTGGGTGGAAGGGGCCCAGAGAGTGCTCACTATCGACTCTAGATCCTGCATGACTTCAGGTTAAGTAGCATCAAATAAACCATCTTTGTGGACAGTTACAGCACCCATAATTGAAGAATCAGTCCTCCTCCATGTTGAACACTACACAGAAGAAGCATTGAAGGAAGAAAGGGCATAGAATATAGTCTACATTAAAAGCTATGCCAACCCCGTCACTGAGTCCTGAGGATATGGCTGAAAACTGTGCATTCATCTTTAATAACAATCCAAACTTAAATCCACCATTGTGCATCCTCCTCTGATCAAAGTATTAATTTGCTCTATCTATGAAATGATCCAATAGCCTCTGTTCCAACTATTCCTTGTAGCAAAGTTGTGTAAAGAAAAGTCTCCAAACCTCTCTTCATAATATTGGTGACAATATATGGCTCTCTTCATTGCAGTAACCAAAGGAAATAGTCTTTTCCTATTCATTTCAGCAAATATTTTCATAATTTTAAAAATCATTATTAAATCTCCTGTTAAATCACTACTGCCATTGAAAGAGCCCCATGATTTTAAGTCTCCACTAATATCTATAAAATGAGAAATTGGGCTGGGTAACACCTTTTTTTGGTGCTACGAGTGCCCTCAGAGTTCAAAAGTAGTTCTGCAATGCATGCACACATTTGTAGAGCAAACTGCACCAGACACCATATTAATGAGGGTGTTAGCAAGCACCCAGTGAATATCCACTGAAAGTATGAATAGCAAATACATCATGGCAATCAGTATGCAATGTTAATGTGACCCCAGGGCTGCCACTTAGGAACGCAATGCTCCAGCCAACACCCTCTCTTCACTTCACACAACTGAGCATGCATTCAGCATTATTGCTAGTGCTATTGAAAGGGATCATCTATTTGAATTTTACAGCACAGAAAGAGGCCCTTCAGCCCATCAGGTAATGTGGCGCTGAGAGAGGAACCTGAACCCTGGTTAAAAGTCTGATGCTCTACCAACTGAACTATTTGCAGGTTAGGTGCTGGTCACCTTCTTCTGGCTGTTGCTTTGAGCCTACAAGTGCTTTCAATAGTAGTTTCAAGTTGCAGAATTCCAGAGGGAGTGGTTTGACAGATGATGAAGAACTTCAAGGTTTCTGCACAAACTAATTGCTCTCAGACATGGGAATACTAGTAGGCATATGGACTGCACACGCATCACTTTGTTGGCAACCCATCTCAACTCTCTTGTATATCAGAACCAAAAGGGATTCCACCCACTTTATGTCTAGCTGGTGAGCTACCACAGATAGCAAATCATATAGTCCTATGCCCAATAGCATAGCACCAGTCGTGATGTCTTCATTTTGCAGCAATCGTGACAGCTGCAGTTGACTCCCCAAAGGGAAAGGGTGATTACAGGAGACAAGGGCTATTTTCTGATAACATGGTTGATGATTCTGGTGTTCAGACCCTGCAAAGCTGTGTAGCATATATGCTTTTATGTTGATTGCACTCGTCTGAGTCAACTGCGGTGGAACATGTGTGTGATCTTGCCATCCAGCGAGCTGACATCTGCACTATCCTTGCTCCTTGTCTCATGCCTGCATTAAACTTTTTTTTTATCATCTCCCTGTCTGTCCGTAAGTAGAAGGTGTTTTGAATTATTTTGAAAGTAGGCTCTGGTGTGTTTCCCCAAATCCTTGGTTTGCGTGATCCAACTTAAAAATAACTCCCAGCAAATTCACATTATGATTAATTCAGGAGTTGGGCTCATGTACATTCAAGCTTAGGAAGGAAATAATCACAACCTCACACACATACATACAGTAAGCCATAGAAAAGAGGAAGATTTACAACTATGGCCAATGACAGAACTGCAGAAATATATATGAGTTCTTGTGATTTCCAATGTCTGAGAATTGAAAGTCCAGAGGGTGTTTCCCGCGTGGCAGGGTTCAGTCCAGATGAGTTGGAGACAACTCAAAAATTCTTGAAACAAATGGTGCTGCAGCACAGTGGACTTTCTGTGCTTACACTGCTTGGCAGCTGTCAGAGACTTTTAAAATCAAAAAAGTTTTGAGAAGTTGAGAGATGGTGGCTGGCTGCTTACTCGGTCGAGAGCTGCTGGAGTTCTTTCTATTTAATGTTAAGTCGGCAGCCTAAGCATTTCTTAGTTCTCAAAGAAATATAGGGATTTCAAAATGGTTACTTGATTCATATGACCAAAAGATGTTTATCTATCGGTTGGTTCTGTCTTTGGTTTCAGGACTGATAATGTCCCAGCCATTAACTTTTGAATGAGTTACCATTCATATTGATGTCCTCACATCACAAAGCCATTGTCTAGGCAGACTCTGACCCCATTAGAGGGGTTAAGCTTAGCAAGGTGCAAATGATGTCCATTGTCCCCTCAATGGTCCTCTTTTGAAATGGACGTTGACAATCCCAGGTGTGAGATAGGCCTGTAAACCACTCTGCAGCAATAATGACTTTTGATCTGTGAGTCCCCTGATTTCATGATTATAGTGTCCTTACATTTGGAGTGAGTTTTCACGATGATGCAAGGAAGATTCTTTTGTTCTTATAGCTCCTGTTGGTAGCTTCCAGATCAAAGTGCCAATCCTATGGTCATGTAACTTGTAGCAACCATCTTTTTCATAGAATCCCTACAGTCAGAAGGAGATCATTCAGCCCAATGAGTCTGCACTGACTCTCTGACAGAGCATCTTACCTGGACCCAAACCCCCACCCAATCCCCTAACCCTACACATTTATCATGGCAAATCCCCCTAACCTACACACCTTGGGAGACTAAGGGGCAATTTAGCAGAGCCAATCCACCTAACCTATGCATCTTTGGACTGTGGGAGGAAACTGGAGCACCCAGAGGAAACTCACGCAGACACGGGGAGAATGTGCAAACTCCACGCAATCACCCAAGGCTGGAATTGAACCTGAGTCCTTGGCACCATGCTAACCACTGTGCCACCTTGCCACCCTGGTTCAGCAGAAAGTCAATTTAAAAACAGCAAAAAAGAATAAAGATTCTGTACATACAGATTGGATTTATTTTCATGTCTTATTGACACAATACCTGTAAAACATTCCTGATGTCTCAATATGTGCTGATATTATCTCCAATTTACCTCCAATGCAAGATATATGCATTGTCTGTATCTGTGTTGGGAATGAGAAGAAATCAAGTGACTTTCCTCTGTTTTCATCAACACTGTTTTCTTGCTGTTCTTCCATAGCTTTGTCAGGTTGGACTGCTTGGGTATCTGGAAAGAGAAAGGTAGAAGGATAAATGTGCTATGGGGAGCGGCGGGGGACATGTTTATGTCATCTGTAGCTCATAAATCAGAAGGGGAGTATGTGACAATCTGCTCCCATTGCCCTTTGACCGTATGCCTGGAGAGACTGCTTCCCCTCTGCAGATACAAGACATGTCACCCCTTTTCCACCTCCTCCACCAATAAGTCTAGTCTATGGTGTTCCAAAGTCTTTGGAAGCTGCTCACTCCCTTTCAATCCCAGTCTACTCTTTCCCAGGTAAGATTATTTTCAACCACAACTCCCAGCACCTGCTCCAGCCAGAACACATCTCCACTGTAAGAGGGGCAGGCTAACTTTAACTGTTGTTAGTCACTCACAACAGGCCCCCTACTCAAGTGTCAAGCCTATCAACAAAATGGTCAGCTCCAGATGGCACAGAAGTCATGAAAATAAGCAATCAACTGGCATCACGATCCCTGCACCTGAAAGGGGTGAGAACAGAGGCTAATGGGGCCCAAAGGTACTAGTGAAGGGTGACCTGCTGGTTTGCCAACCCTGTTCACAGCACCAGCCATTTTTGATTAGGCTGGCTACTCACCCCCACAAAATGGATAACTGATTAAGCTCATTGAGCACCTTCAAATCATCAAAGGAGGCCAACTGGAATTGCCCAGTCTGCCTCCACTTTCCTGAACCAGTGTGGGGCCAGTTTAACTGCATGGACACCCAGTGGCAAGCCAAGAGGCCAGCCATTCAGGCAAACCTGCAGGTCCTCCCAGTCTCGATAGGTACAGGTGCAGCCATGGGTCCTCTGAAGATTGATTTCAGCACGCTCCTTTCATCTCACTGCACTCACTCACACACACAAACACACACAAACACACACAAACACACACAGCAATGGCCTGCCTGGCTGATTTTTTTTACATCAAATTTAGTTCAAATTTTAAAAAGTTGATGAGAGGACATCTCCATATTGAAGCTCCCTCTCAGTTACGCCTTTGCAGGCTGCTGCTCCTTTCATGCTGGAAGGCCTCTGATTGTCTTCCAACTTCAACAGCTCACCCGACATCCTTAATTGGACAGAGAACGTGTCCCTAAGCCAGTTAAAACTCTTCTGAAGACAATCCAGCCCAATATCTTAACTTTTCATAGTGGCGTATTCAATTCTACACAGAGTAACGCATACTATGCCTAAACATTGTCTTGTACAAATAAATCCAAATCCTTTTGTTTTTGCATGCTGCACATTTATAAATTGGGCTACACAAAATCATAAACAACAGAGTATAAATGGACATGTATCAGTTTATAAATGATTATGTCTGTTTATGGAAACTAATATCAGCTGTTTACATGTGGAAAATCCTTTGGTGAAAAAGGCTGAACTGTTACATATTTTATCCCATTATGCTGTTATGTGCTGTTAACCCTTTCACTGAGAGATCTTTTCACAAAATACTCCCCCCTCTTCAAAGAGGCACTCTTTCCCTCTTTCATGGGAACACTCTTCCCCCAACCCACCCTGTTTTAGAACAGCACGTTAATTCTCTTGCCTCCTTCCTCCACCCCCACTCCCTCAGTGACTACTGTTTTGATTTCTGCTCTCGTTCCTATCTGATGTTTGCTCTGAGAATGAACTTTCTACTGCGAACATACACTAGAAGACTTGATTTAAAGTTTATTTACTAGTCACAAGTAGGCTGATATTCACACTGCAATGAAGTTACAGTGAAAAATCCCCTACTCACCACACTCCGATGCCTGTTTGAGTACACAGAGGGAGAATTTAGCATGGCCAATCCACCTAACCTGCACATCTTTAGACTGTGGGAGGAAACCGGAGCATCCAGAGGAAACCCATGCACACACAGGCAGAATGTGCACACTCCACACAGACAGTGACCCAAGCCGGGAATCGAACCCATGCCCCTGGTGCTGTGAGGCAGCAGTGGTAATCACTGTGCTACCATGCCGTTGACCCATGCCATTGATTTGTCATGCCAAGTGGAAAAATTGTCCACGTTTCAAACAATGCATGCAGCTGCTTACATGAGTGCTAATGTTCATGGGACTGAAACACAAGCATCAGTCTTGTAGGCATCACAGTCAGTACCTTTTCTTAGCTTCTTATTAGCATAAAAAACCAAATAGCGTCACCAGCATATTTAAACTCCAAACTGCCATTACTACAGAGATGATATTGAATACGATTGTATGCAGTTATATGTGCATTAGGTGTGTCTGCCTACGCCTGTAATAAGTAACTGATGAGTATATGTAGCTAAAGGCATCTCCTGCAAACTCTGAACCAATTTTAAGCTAGTTAAATGTAGTTGGCATATGTGTGAATGTTACTTTTCCTTAGGAACCTCTCCAAAACTTCTCGGCCTTTTGGCTAAGATCAAGTGTAGTATGGACAGGCTGCACTTGGTTGAGGTCATTAGGTTACATTTAAGCTTCATTTGAAGCAATTTTTAAAAGTGGCATCTCGGCCTTTTGGCTAAGATGCAAATGAGATCAAGCCTTGGAGGAGGAGAGTCTGCACCTACTCCAATCAGCTTGGCTCATGTAGATCGGGCCCAAGACAGGAGTGGAGGCCCTGTCTTGTCAGCTTGGATCGGAAATGTCTCAACTTGTTGAGACTCTGAATTGGATTTGATTTGATTGAATTGGAAAAGTATAAAAAAAACCTCTCCAAAACCGTGCAAATAAGATCATTAATGTGGATGGCTGCATGAATTGCTTTTATATGTCACCTGGCTTTTATTTTGGAAGGCTATCTTATTGTCTAATAAAGAACTATCATTCACTAGCATCACTGTGAACTATATTATTCATGATTCATTAAAAAGTTAATCAGACTGCTTTAAATAAACATAAACCGAAATAAAATCCTGTGTGCTATATTTGTAAAGTAGTAACATAGTTTATATCTAACAACATTTGTTGCACAAAAATTGGCAGATTTTCAAATTACAAATATCAACGGCATCTGCTGCATCTCAGTACAAGAGTAATAGTCACACGCACAGGTTCTTTTTAGGAAATCTGTGTTGAGAGCTTCCTCCTGCTTTTAAAAATAGAAATTACTGGAAATACACAGCTGATCTGCCAGAATCTGAAAAGAGTAAAAATCTTTAACTTATCATTTTGTAAACCTTTTGGTGGTAGTCATTTTTCTCCCTTTCTGCAGTTCACCCATTAAGGGACATTCACTGTAGAGCAAGTAATCATGTGGCAGTCGGGAAAACCTTGGCACATCTCTTTGTTTCCAAGTTGCCTTGTTTGACATTGCTGAGAAAGTTTGGACCACTGGGCTGCTTATCTTCATTGTCAATGGGGCAGCTCTTCCATAGAATCCATAGAATCCCTCCAGTGCAGAAGGAGGCCATTCGGCCCATCCAGTCTGCACCGACCACATTTCCACCTAGACCCTATTCCTATAACCCCACATATTTACCCTGCAAATCCCCTGACACTAAGGGGCAATTTAGCGTGGCCAATCAACCTAACCCACACATCTTTGGACTGAAACTGGAGCACCCAGAGGAAACGCACGTAAACACGGGGAGAATGCGCACACTCCACACAGACAGTGACCCAAGCTTGGAATCGTCCCTGGCGCTGTGAGTTAGCAGTGCTAACTACTGTGTCACTGTGCTGCCCATTTATGTGGAGCTCTTAGCTGTCTTGAGACAGCTGCTGGTCTTATAATGTGACAACTACCAAATTGGAATGGTTGTTGTTATCAATACGCTGAGCTGCAAGAAATATGGTGTTGAGCCTGAAGTCTAAGATTAGATCCTTGTGATTGAGGGTAAAACAGACTCAATGGCAATTAATGTGGCTAATTATTATTTTTGACTCTGTGGCCAAAGTGGAAAACAAATTGAAGATAGTATCTGCCACTTATTCATGAAGTAGATCCTTTTCAAGGTACTATGAAGGGAAGAAGATCTGTGAGGTGAAAGTAGAGAGTGCAAAGCCTCTTCAGAGGCCTCTTCAGAACAATCAAGAGATATTGCAAAATTAAATTATGATATAGCATTTTGTAATGTCAAGAAAGTTTTTGGGGAGGTGGAGCATTATTAATAGGTCACATCATCTGCAGGGACTAGCAATTGCATTGGTTAATCTTTGTCATCAGTCATAGTTAAAAGGATTTCTCTGGGCTGATGCCACTCAATGACTGGTCAGGTACACTTCAAAAGACTTGGGTGGATATTTTCAGGATTTAGAATGAACATCAAATTTTGGTAGGCATTGATCCCAATGAATTGCACCAGTGATCCATCTATGAAGAACTCCAAAAGGTCTGCCAATGTGCTATGCAAATAGAAGATCCCAATTAGTTTTTTCACTCAGGGTAAATATGCTCCATACATATATGGCTAAGGTGTAGATTGGTAGACATCGATGGTATTCATACGAAATTCATTAAAGATGCTCAAGGTGGAGGAAAGGAGAGTGAATAATAGATATCAGAAAATGAATCAGTGCTCCAGAACAACAATACAGCTTGGTGCTGTCTTTCTGAGGCATGGGAATAGGATTTTTGGCTCAGGTGTGTGTTCCACAGCACAATTGTGATCACTACAAAAGGGGAATTGTACTGAGATAATATTTTGCTGTTATCAAGGTGGTTGTGCAAATGTTTGTGGCATTTTTATTGGATGCTTTGGAGGCCTTTGGTATAATCAAGAAGAAACAAGCTAAATTTTAAGAGAATTGGGTAGATTAGGGTTTGAGATGGTGGAACGCCATACGATGATTTGATTAATTCATCCTTATACCACTGTTGACAAAATGCTTCAATACAACCCCTCTTAGGCTGAACCTAGAAACCATGGGAGTAAGTGGTCAAATCTTGGATTTTATCTGAAAGTATACTCCAGCTCCAAGACTCAAGTAAAGGCAGATGGGAAACACATTGAATCTATTTCTAATGAAAGTGGAGGTTTCGGAGGCAAAATAGCAGACACCATTGCATATTCTATTCAATCGCTGGAATTCTACTGCCCTGCCCATCATGGGAATCGGAGCGGGCGAGTGTTGGACAACAGGAAGGTCCATTGACCTCGGGCGGGATTTTCCAGTCTCGGGTCGAGCAAGGCCGTAAAATCCCACCCAATGTCTTTGAAAATGTGCTGGATGACATTGATCTCAGAAGTCTAAAAAGTTAGATACACGAATAGGCATGGGATAGAAGAATATGGACTGCGTAGAGGCAAAAGGTCTTTAGTTTAGAAAGGCGTCATGTGTCGGTGCAGGCTTGGTGAAAAAGGGCCTGTTCCAGTGCTGGACCGTTCTTTGTTCTTAACAGACTCCTTTGAAGGAGGAGAATTGTAGCAGAAATTCAGGAATTGATGATACCTAATTTGGTATGCCATGATGGGATCAAAATCCCAGGGCTGGAAAGATCAGAATATTGGACACTCAACAGAGGCGCTAACCTCACTTGTGGAGACTGAAATTAGAGCAGAACCCGAGCAAAACTCAGAAAAGAGCAATTGGGCCAATAAAAAAAACTTTCCTAATTTCCTTGGAGAATGGAGAGGTAGTGCCATAAAGGCAATTCCCTTGGTGTTGATTACCTCTGGTTTCCGCATTCAATGGCCTTTTTAAGGCCAGAATGGAATCTACACCTGGTCAACAAGTGTAGTGTCTGCTGGAATGCCTGGGGCTGATATTACAGAGGCTGTGGGGTGGCACGGTGGCACAGTGGTTAGCACTACTGCCTCACAACGCCAGGGAACCGGGTTTGATGCCGGCCTTGAGTCACTGTCTATGTGGAGTTTGCATGTTCTCCCTGTGTATGTGTGGGTTTCCTCCAGGTGCTCCAGTTTCCTCCCACAGTCCAAAGATGTGCAGGTTAGGTTGATTGGCTATGCTAAATTGTCAGTTAGTGTCAGGAGAATTAGCACGGTCAATACGTGGGGCTATGGGATAGGGGCTGGATGGGATTGTGGTCGGTGCAGACTCCAAGGGCTGAATGGCCTCCTTCTGCACTGTGGGGATTCTATGTCTAGTCTATTCTATGGCACCTCCCTCACCAGCCGCCGCCCCCCCCTCCCCCGCCTGCCCCCACCACTACCACTGTCCTCCACTCCTAATGAATTGAAGTGGCAGAAAGCAATCAGATTGAGGTTCCAGGGAAAGTTGCTGCATCCCATCAGAATCATTTTGGAATTACTAGTCTAGTCTTTGTCCAAGATTTTTCTGGAAGAATGAAATCACAGCTGATGTATTTTTGGCAGATTCACACAGGGATTTCTGGTCCTCTTTGGGCTAGCAAATTATGGACATGATATTGGGCACCTCCAGAATTGGTACCTCGAATGCTACATGGGACAAATTATAAATTGCTAAATATTACTTGTCATAGGGGTATGATTAGTCCTCTTTAAAAAAAATCCATTTTGAAAGGGTTAAGAATTGTACTATTTATTCCCCAGGCAGGACTGTCTGAATTTAATACACATTCCATAAAGCCTTGATGTACTTGTGTAAATTCACTCTGTTAGAAAGCGTAACCCAATTCGGAGATCTATTCCATAAGTAAAAAATGATCAAAAATCTTACTTTCCAAATCAAAAACAGGTTTATGTATATACAGAGGTAAATTTCCCTTTTTTGGGAAGGAGTTTCCTCAGCTTATTGGGCACATTGTGTTTGTTTCTTTATGGCTTTGCTTTGGCTTTCAAGCAATGTTGAGAGCAAAAAAAAAATTCCTTCCACAGGCTTTAATTTTTTCTATTTCCATTCATTTTGAGGAGATAACTGTGCATCCTCTGCAATTAATTTGTGTTGAAGTGGAGCTTCTCATAAAGAGGATAAATAAAATGCAGCTTTCTGGAGATGCCGGGGATTGAACCCGGGACCTCACACATGCGAAGCGCGCGCTCTACCACTGAGCTACATCCCCAAGCCCGAAAACTGGCCCTAAATAATGGCTGAAGTGGATTCAAATCGGACGTTAGCTGGGGGGGGCAATGAAGGGGGAGAGAAATATAATTTTAGTTGATGAAGCTTTCTTGCTGCGTTGATCACTCGGGCTGGAGATTTGTCTCTGACGAGTACTGGGGCAACGCCAACCTTTCACTCCAGGGTCGGTAAGATTCGTGGGCGTAACTTGCTTCGATTATCTTGATTTGACCCCGACGTAAAAATTGTAAATGTTATCAGTGACCTTTTTTGCTAAAAATAAAATAATAAAACGAAGTGATTAATTTGGGCCGAGGAGGGGAAAAAAAACATCGTTGCATCGGCCGGGAATCGAACCCGGGCCTCCCGCGTGGCAGGCGAGAATTCTACCACTGAACCACCGATGCACAGGGAATAGCGCGCGCAGCCACTATACAACTGTTAACAGTCACTGCTTCTGCTGTGTGATCTCACTGTGTGTGTGTGTGCGCATGTGTGAATCTCCTTGCAGCCACTTATTCATTAATTCAGTTTTATTTTATTAGTCACAAGTAGGCTTACATTAACACTGCAATGATGTTACTGTGAAAATACCCGACTCACCACACTCTGCCCCCTGTTCAGATATGTTCCACATCACGCCTGTTCCACATCATGCCCTGTTCAGGTAAACACAGTACGAGTTTTAACAACACCAGGTTAAAGTCCAACAGGTTTATTTGGTAGCAAACACCATTAGCTTTCGGAGCGCTGCTCCTTCATCAGATGGAGTGGAAATCAATGTTCAGGTAACACAGAGGGAGGATTAAGCATGGCCAATGCACCTAACCTGCACGTCTTCCGGACTATGGGAGCACCCGGAGGAATCCCACGCAGACACAGGGAGAACATGCCGACTCCACGCAGACAGTGACCCAAAGCGGGGATCGAACCCTGGTCCCTGGCGCTCGTCAAACTCTGAATTTTCTTGTCAAACTCTGAACTCAGTCCAGTCTGAATTTGCTGGAAGATTCTTTGCACTCAGGCTGCTCTGAGTGAGCATGGTGAGGAAAGGAAAACAAAGATGCCCTGATTGCCAGCTGGGCCTTGATGACAGCATTCATCAGAAAAAACAAAACTCATCGCCCTCCTGGTATCAAGTGGAGGAAGTCTGCAGCTAAAGTAAACATTGTAAATGGAAGAGGCCACATGGGCAAGGCCAAATTTAGGATGACAAGGGCTAGTGGCTGAACTGCGCTTGGTGCAAGTTATGATACAAACAGCAGGGTTTTTTTTTTGATGAGTTCAAGTTTACAGAGTGTGCAAAATGGAGGATGGCCAGGAAAACATACTGGAGTAATCGAGGCTAATGGCACCAAAGGCTTCCAAGCAGCACTTGTGCTGAAGCACTGGAGCAGAGATGGGCAATATTATGGAGGTGGTCACTGCACATGATGGAGTGGATATGGGGTCTGAAGTTCATCTCAGGGCTAGATAGGACATCAAGGTCAGGTTCAGCCTGAGATGGCGATCGAATCAATGGATGGAAAGCGGAGTCTGGGATGGGGACTGAAGACTTTCACCTTCACATTATTTTGTTGGAAGAAATTTCTGCTTATCCAATACTGGGTGTCAGATAAGCAGCATGACAATTAACCAGAGGAAGTAGAACCACATGAAAGAAATGGGTAACTGACAGATTACTGAGCAATATTAAAATAGTTGAGGATAAAGCTGAGTGACCGAGGGGTTTTATTAGACTTGACACTTGATATATCCAATCACTGGGAAGCAGCGATTAACAAAGTAAATAGACAGCTGATTTAAAATAATGTAAATGCTATAGATTCACGTCCATTATGTGAATACATGGAAACAAACTTCAGTTGTAACTCTTTTCAGAACTGCATAAGCAGCAGGGCACAATTTGCAATGCATATGAAGAGACCATATGAAAATATTTTACATGTTAGTGCTAAAGGAGTAGACATTGAACAGAGAGAGAAAAAGGATGATGAACAAAATCACGGTTGACGAGATGGGCCTCACAAACCAATCAGCAGCATTTACAATTGACAATGTCTTGAGAATCTGCTGCGCATGTCAGAATTTGATGTTCTCAGATCCAAGTTCCACCTGACAGTATTGTTTCAATCTCTGGCAAGAGCTGTGGAAAGGAAAGTAATCAGGTAAAAATTATGTCAAGATTAGGAATTTCCACCTGCATCATGTGACAGTCCCAGAGCAAAGCATAAGATATGGAACTGCTGCTCTACCATTACCATGTAATTGAAGGTTTTTGAATGACTGCTGTGTTTCTTCCTTTGTGAAATTATTAAGATCTTTTGCAGGGCAATGTATAGCAGGCTACAATAATCTCAGAGACCTGAGCTGGACTAGACTTTAACATTCCCTTGATCTATCCAAGCATTGGGATCAATGTTCCAGGATGTCAATGGTGTGCTTCACTAACACATAATGAATTTAGAGGTACAGTGTATACTGCGCACTCAGGAATCCAGCCACACATTATAGATTGTAGGTTCTTTCCTCCTATTGGCTACCTTCTAAAATAAATTTAATTCAATTACTGGTTTTGCCAAGCGAAGTGTTGGTAAATTCCATGGTAGAAGTGTGTTCTAAAGATTGGTAGGTCGGACAAAGATAGTCTGTCTTGCATAGAATCGGTTACTTCAACATTATTGCGACCTTTAAAGAAACTAACAGAGCTGTCCTTCTCCTAGAACAGGCCCATATATCTGACTGGGAATGTACCTACTTCACTTCTGGCACTCTTTAACAATCATAGTCATGCAGGCAGGTTTTTTGAATAATTTGAGTTCCAAATGTCTGGTGGTTGTACATAAAAAGCACCATACAGGTGGATCTAAAAAGGATGTCTAAAATGCAAGCACTGCTGTTCAGCATATCTCTCATACCCATCCAGCGTACTTCTCTTAATCATCTTCCTTTCGTCTCAAATATGGATTCAGAGTGGTACTCTTACGGGATAATCGTAGCTGTAGCTTCAGCTACACAAACACGGATTTAACATTGTTTCATAACACTGTCAGGAAGGCAACAATCATTTTCCCCATTACACAAAAATAAAATATTGCAAAGGCTGGAAATCTGAAATAGAACAGTACATGCTAGAGATATGTAGCAGGTCAGGCAGCATCTGTGGGGAGAGAAACAGAATCAATTGCCTGAATCTTCTAAGACCTGGAGAGGTGAACAAGTCAATAGAAGCTGCTGATGCAACACTGGGACCTTGAGGAGGCCCTGACACACACTCACATGTGCAGTAATTAAGTGGGAAGATTTAAAATCTGCTCAGAAACACAGATCTAAGTAAACCTGCTGGAGTGTCCAGCTCAATGGACACTGCTCACCTCCCTGCTCCAACACTACTCAAATCCCTCCCGACACTACTCACCACCCTCCTGACACTGCTCATCCCCTCCTGACAATACTCACCACAGCCCCCAAATCACTCACTAATCCCACACACCGCTCACCAACCCCCGCACAGCCCAGTCTCTTCAACAATGCTTATCCCCAATAACACCACCCAACACCGCTCACTTAATTCCTGGTCGTCCTATAATATGAGTTCAGAATCTCTTTAATTTCAACATAGCCCATAGAACTGGGAGTCTCTAAGACAGTACTGGTTAGCCACTACCTCAAAGGCATTGGAGGGAGAATCGAGAAGGAGAGCGCACAGATCTCAAGTAACTGGCAAAAGAAGCAGAAGTGACATGCAACAAGATGTTAAGGTCTGGAAAGCAGTGTTGTGGAG
Organism: Mustelus asterias; assembly: GCF_964213995.1. Taxonomy (NCBI): domain Eukaryota; kingdom Metazoa; phylum Chordata; class Chondrichthyes; order Carcharhiniformes; family Triakidae; genus Mustelus; species Mustelus asterias. Next base: position 46,984,318 of record NC_135814.1, on the reverse strand, counting down.
GCAGGTTCAATCAAAGCGTTCAAAAGGGAATTAGACGGTTATCTGAAAAGTAAGAATGTGCAGGATTTCAGGGAGTAACAGGGAATAGCACTAAGCTGCTCATGCACTGAGCCAGTGCAGGCACGAAAGGCTGAATGGCCTCCTGTGCTGTAACAATTCTGTGATTCTGTGAAAAGCATCTGGTCCCATTATGGTGAGGAAAACTTTTACTTTCGCCTGATTTCCTTTGATGGGGTGGCACAGTGGTTAGCACTGCTGCCTCACAGCGCCAGGGACCTGGGTTTGATTCCCGACTTGGGTCACTATCTGTGCGGAGTCTGCATGTTCTCCCCATGCCTGCATGGGTTTGCTCCGGTTTCCTCCATTCGAAAGATGTGGCTAAATTCTCCCTCAGTGTTCCTGAACAGGTGCAGGAGTGTGCTGACTAGGGGATTTTCACAGTAACTTTATTGCAATGTTAATGTAAGCCTACTTGTGACACTACTAAATAAACTTTTTAAAAAATTGCTTTCAACTTTTGTTCATCATCTCACCAGTTCTTTTTATTAGGGTTGAATTCCCCCATTGTCCCCAAATATGTCTTAAGAGCCATTTTTCGATTAGCTAACACGTTGACTCACTGCGTACCTGAATACAATGTGCACACATAGATCAATCTTTCAAACTGCTCAAACCTCCTCAAAATCAAGTTTGGAAGTTCAAAAAAGTGTGTCACATTGTTTTGTTCAAATGAAGAGTAGAAAAGAATTCCATCCTATCCTCATCACCATCTTTCTGCTGTGTATTATACTAAGAGCTATATACATGTGTATTCAGCACTAGGCGACATGCTCAACTTCAGGTAGCCATATTGAACAACTTTATATACACCTCCCCAAAAGAGGGCAGTATAACAGAATGTTCAACTATTACTATGGGTAGGATTTTCTGGTTATCCTCGCCCTGGGACTAGAAATTCCTGCATGAGGGCAACAGACTTTTTTTCAGTCTGTCGAACTCTCTGTCCCATCCGCAATGATTCCTGTGGTGGGTGGGGCCGGAAGATTCCTGCCTATATATCACATACCCAGATTTTCCTGATTGATTTTAGAGTAATTCGTCAAAGAAGAGAACTATACATAGGTTGTTCTTCAAGAGACAACAAATTTGAATGTAAATGTAACAGCCAGTTATATGGAACTTAAAACCTTAACCTCTTATGGTTGGAACAATGCTCGGTCCTCATTGTCCAATCCTTAAATAAAATCATAATGATACTGTTTGAAATACTTTATTCCAGCTAATGTAATTTGAGTTATTCAACCCACATAAACAAATAGAGCCCAATTAACCTTATGACTCTGATCTATGTTCTGCCCTTAACCCCTATGCTGAACTCCCCTTATCCATATTTATGCATTACAACCAGACTGTCTCCAGCCATGTTTTATTAATGCACCTGTAATAGTCAGCATTTTCACAGAGACAACTGAACAGATTGCCAAGACACAGGGCCGTTTAGGTTAGCACACTTCCAGCATTGCCCTAAGTGTCTCAATCCTGGATTTTGGCTATATTCTTGCTATGTGGTTTAGCCCAAGGATCAAAATCTACTCTACCTCTTGAATGACCTGTAAAAGGCTTTACCTTTGAGATAGATCTAGGTCTGCTGGTGGTCCTGTTTGTGGTTTTTGCTGTATGCGACCTGACTCTAGTCACAGTCCATATTGTTCTATTATAAGTAGTAATGTCCAATGTGAAAAGCAAAAAGGTCTGTAATTCTGCTTATGTCTGTAATTCTGTGACCTTTTACTCTGCATAGCTCACCCCTCTGTCATACAGGTTAACAAGAGAATTACTGAAACATGACTTTGGGTTGTTTGTCATGATTTAATCCCCATAACACAATAATTAGAAATAAATTATTTGACAAATTTATTTGACCAATATTACTTTAGTGTCTCTGACGTTCAAGAAGTTATCTACATCACGACTTAAGTAATTGTAAAAAATAAATGTTTAAAATTTATGAATCTGAGCAGTTACAGTATTTGTAAGCTGGTAGGCTTACATTCCCAGGCCAATCAGGTGAACATGAAGGGGAATGAATTAGATCTTACTTTGCTCTACATTTTCCTGGTTTTTACAGATTTTTTCTGTCTTATTTTGATTTTGTTATGGGACGATATTGATAAAATTAACAGCAGGAACACTTGATTGTTCTAACCCACTGCTCCAATGATCCTCTCATTGGAAATCTTAGCATCGGAGTACATGCTGGCCTGCGGACTGGCTGTACTTCTCTTTTATTTTAGCAACCTCATTAGCTTTTCTTGCCATTTCTGAATTCAGCCTATTGTACTCAAGGGAAGAAAGGGTATCATTCTTTTCCATGACACTACTTATTGTCACGGTTGCTTTTGAAACTAATGGGAATTTAAAGGAGGAAAAAAACAACTTCAATTATTATTTTTTGGAGTTTGCATCATAAGAGTACTTCTGATGGACTTTATTGGAGCTTTATAAAAGCAAATTACTGCGGATGCTGGAATCTGAAACCAAGAGGGAAAATGCTGGGAAACCTCAGCAGGTCTGGTACCATCTGTAAGGAGAGAAAAGAGCTGATGTTTTGAGTCCAGATGACCCTTTGTCAAAGCTAAAAGGCATAGAAAGTGGGAGATATTTATACTGCAGGGTGAGGGAATGAAAGACGAGTCATAGCCACAGCTTTCATGCTTTGGAATTTTTGACCATTTTTTCACAGATAGTTTCAAAAAATTAAATATAAATAGTTGTTGAAGCAGAGTGTTTTCATGTAAGTTAGAAAAGGGTCCTTAGAAAATAGCTAATTAATATTATAAGGAGCTAGGTTTAATGTGATTTTCCCAAGGATTAGATCTTACTTTGCTCTACATTTTCCTGATTTTTACAGATTTCTTCTGTCTTATTTTGATTTTGTTATGGGACTACATTGATAAAATAAACAGCAGGAAATATGAATGAACGGATCTTAAAGGCGAAAGTTTTCTGACCTGTTTATAAAGATGTTTGCAGTTTTCAGCACTCTAGAAAGATAGCAGCAGTAACACTTGAAAAATGATGATTGTTCTAACCCACTGCTCCAATGATCCTCTCATTGGAAAGCTAGTTGGTCTATGATAAAGTAAGTCACATCTATTGTAACATTGTCAGTAGACCAGATTTCTAAAATTGGGGCTATGAGGCTGGCAGTCTGGCAAAAGGTGCAAAGGCTTAATGAGAAATGATTTTGTTTAAAACAAACCAGATGACTTGCTGCTGTGGGAAGCATAGCATGTTTATTATTTTTCATCATTACATAAAAACAACTTCTAATGGTTGAAATAAGTAAATCTGATGATAACTGCTAAATAATTCTTTGTCTATATTTCAGCAAGTGTTTGCACATTCTCAAAGAAGTTGAAGACACTTTTTTTAAAAAGAGACTAATATTTAATTCATATCATAACCAAATTCATCTGATATACCCTGGGTTATGCTTTTGTAATGCTAGATATTAGGCAGTAAAGGAACACCTCTAACACATAAAATACTCAAAATACTTATGGAACAATTAACAAAGGAATATTGAAGACAAAAGCCAAACTTGTGATGCTATGCCATTTGTTTTGTTAACACTGCTGATTATTATATTTTGCATTGTCATTTTCAACCAACAAGCAGCAATAATACCTCCATACTGTGTATTATTTTGAGGGAAGAGAAAGGTGATGAAAGGAGTGATGCCAGGCAGATAAAATTGGAGCCAAAAGTCAGACACCTACACTCACCATGAAACCAATGTCGATTGTTGGAAAAACCCATCTGGTTCACTAACGTGCTTTAGGGAAGGAAATCTACCATCCTTACCTAGTCTGGCCTACATGTGACTCCAGAGCCACGGCAATGTAGTTGACTCTCACCTGCCCTCGGGCAACTAGGGATGGTCAATAAATGCTGGCCAGCCAGCAACGCCCATGTCTCATGAATGAATAAAAAAAGACAAAGCTCTGGGATAGCCAGGATGTAAGTGTTCTGTGTTGCTTTCAGGATTTACTTGTTCTGCCACCTCCTTTTGTACCCTCCTGGTTTGTTTGGCCCGGGGTTCCATTTCAACTATTCCAGTCATACTTCCACTATTAAACTTTGACAGACAAAATACTATGATGCTGGAAACCTGAAATAAAAACAGAAAAATGCTGGAAGTAGTCAACAGGGCAAGCAGCAACTGTGTATGAAGAAACCAAGTTAATGTTTTAGGTCCCCTTTCATCCGGTCTGGAACATGTTACAGATTTTAAGCAAGTACAAAGGCAGCTAAAGTATGGCAGGAAAGAACAAGAAGGCAGCACTGTGATAAGGTGGAAGGCAGGAGTGATTGACAGAAGGGATCATGGTGCAAAACTTAAGGAAGGGAATATGGGACAGATAATGAAACAAAAGATGGATCCAGAAGAGGTGTAAATGGCAAGAGCAGAAACAATGCCTTCATTTATTGCCTGAACAACTGGCAGCAGTTGCTATGATCTACTTTCAGAACATAAGAACAGAGAACCTAGGCCAGTTAGCCTGACACCAGCTGTCAGTAAAATTCTGGAATCTATTATTAAGGAAGTCTTAACAATGAGATAGAAACTAATTGATTATCAAAGAGATTCAAATGGTTTCTAGGACAGGAAGTGGCGTTTGACAAATTTAAAAAGTTTTTGGAAGCCGTAATTTGTATAGTAGCTAAAGGGAAGCTGGTGGATGTGCTTGGATTTCCAAAAGGAATTTGATAAAGTGCCACACAAAGGTTAATGCACAAGATGGGGCTCATGGAGTTGAGATAATAAAAAGAGATGATTGCTTAACAGACAGGAAGCAGAGCGTAGGGATAAACAAGACATTTTCAATTTAGAAGGCTGTAATTCTTGGAATGCAGCAAGGGTTAATGTTGGGGTCTCAGCTATATACAATGTTTATTAATGACATGGACAAAAGGACTAAAAGGAATTTATCAAAGTTTTTTAAATTCTTTCATGGAACATGTGCATCACTGACAAAGCCAGCTTTTGCTGCCTATCCCTTATTGCCCTTGAATCAAGTGGCTTGCCATATCAGAGGGCAGTTAAGAATCAACCAAATTGCTGTGTGTCTGGAGTCACATGCAGGCCAGACCAGTAAGAATGGCAGATTTCATTCCCTGAAGAACATTAGTGAACCAATTGACAATGATTTGTGGTCACCATTACTGAGGCTATCTTTTTTCAATTCCAGATTATTAATTGAATTTAAATTCCACCAGCTGCTGTGGTGGGAGTCGAACGTATGTCTCTGATCATTAGCCTGGGACTATAGATTTCTAGTTCAGTGACATAATCAGTATGCCCCCTGATGATGCAAAGCTAGGTAGGAATGTAAACTGTGAGGAGGACTTAAGAAGCTGCAAAGAAATATAGACAGGCTATTTGAGTGCAGAACAAGGTGGCAGATGGAGTACAATGTGGGGAAATGTGAAGTTACTTATTTTGTTAGCAAGAATATAAAAGCTGAACATTTTTTTAAAGGCCTGAAACTTTAAATATTGATGTTCAGAGGGACTTGAGTGTACTCATGTGAGGAATGTATAATGTTAGCATACAGCAAGCAATTAGCATGTATTGCAAGGGAGTACAAAAATAAGAAAGTCATTCTACAATTGTGCAGGGCTTTGGTAAGACCACAGCTGGAGTACTGTGCACATTTTTGGTCTCTGTATCTAAGGGAGGAAATACTTGCTTTGAGGATACAGCGATGGTTCATTAGATTGGTCCCTCGGATGAGATGGTTGGCCCATAATGAGAGGCTGAATAAATTGGGCCTATACTCTCTGGAATCAGAAGAATGAGAGGTAACTTCATTGAAACATACAAAATCCTAAAGGAGCTCAACTGAGTAGACACTTGATTCCCCTGGCTTGGGAATCTAGAACACCATCTTAGGATGAGAGGTTGATTATTTAGGGCTGTGATAAAGAAAAATGTCTTCACTCAGAGGGATGTAAATCTATGGAACTTCCACTCTAAATGCTCCATGGTTGATCATATTTAAGGCTGTGATGGGTTTTTGATCTCTCAGGGAATCAAAGGAGTGGACAGGAAAGGAGCTGAGGTAGAAATCACTCATGATCGTATTGAGTGATGGAGAAGGTTCAAAGAGCCATATGGTCTACTCCTGCTTAATTTTGTTCTGATGATCTGAAATTGTTGAACTCAGTATTGAGTACAGAAGGATGTAAACTGACCTTTGAGCCTCTTTATCTCCTTCATCCAAAATGTAAGATTAATTCAGTTATAATTTTCTCTTTAAATCCTGCACTGAGATAGCACAAAACATCCTGTCCCACAACGGAAAAGCTGCCAGTGGCAGGCACTGTTTACATCTAAAGTTCCTCTGTGACAGCCTTCCATCCTGTAAGATGATGGTTTGCGTCAATTCTGTGTTAAGCATCACCTGGTGTGGCTCTGGAATGGCAGTCTCTGCCACATTTGTTTCAGAGGAAGACAATGAACTGAGATAATACACTGGCTTGTGTTTTTTCTGGGTCCTCTTCTTGGCCTTCCTGAGCTTTTTGTTTCTGTTCCAATACCTTAAAGTTACAAAATCATATGCAGAGTGGATAGGGCAAGCCCTTAATCCATCTGCTTGCTTGCTCCAAAAAACAATTCAAATTCAAATTGAATCCAATTCATGGTCCCCACAAGAGAGACTTATAAGATCCAAGCTGACAAGAAAAGGCATTGCCGGTGATCTTGGGCTTGATCCGAGGCTTGATCTCAGCTAAAAGGCCTGCTCCCTGAAAAAAACACTAATCCAATCTTTTGAAAAACCAATTTCAGCTGGCTACCCAACTAAGTAGCTGCTGCTGCTCCTGGAGAGCTTGTATACCCCTGTATTAAGGCTGGAATAAAACCTAACTTCTAACCTCAGTATTAGTTTTTATTTATTTGCTAAATTAAACAAAAATGATTTGATTTTAGATGGAAATTGACCCTTTGAAGTCTCTCATTCACCGCTCACATTGCAGAATGGAACAGCACTGAGGAAGGTCTCTCTTTATTATAGCAAGTCTGCTATCACAGGAAGACATCAGAACTCTTAGAGATCCACAGTGAGGTCAAACGGGTTTGTGTTCTACCACTTATACTCTTTGACATATTCTTCTCTTTACTGCTGTCATATGCCTTCACATCATCTATCTATTTACATCCCAGAACTGACAGAAAGTTGTTCAATCTCGTCCTCTATTGTCAAAGACAAAGGTGTGCCATATCCTCATGCTCTACCCTGACAATACTGTCTTAACATTCCATGCTTGGAAATATGTCACTGTTTCTTTGCAGTCGCTGGGTCAAAGTCCTGGAATTCCTTCCCTAACAGCATTGTGAGTCAACCCACAGCACGTGAACTGCAGTGATTCAAGAAGGCAGCTCACCACCACCTTCTCAAGGGCATGAGCGACAAATGCTGGCCTAGCCAGCGACCCCCATGTCCTACGGATGAATAAAGAAAAGCGTTGATCTGTTAGACACACACCTCTAAACTTCATTGATCAAATATAATGAGAACTGCTTTCAGAAGATCCAGCAGACTCAGCCATTGGAGTAGCTGTAAAACGTGCCATGACCATTTCTTGTTCCCGCTTATTACTTTAGCATCTACACATTTGTAATAATCTCACCGAAGCCAGTCTTCCATCACCAACATCCTTTATTCACAATGGGCAGCTTCTGCGGCTACAGTGTACAGGCCAAGCCTCAGAGTTCTTCAAGCCCCGGCAGGAGTGGATCCACCTGGTTTTAAACGCCCTGCTGCTCTTTCCCTATTGGGCGAGCCACCACTCATTTAATATGGGAGCTCATACTCTATGAGGCCTGTGAGGAGATCTATTGACAATCTCCTATGGCCGTCATACAATGTGATAATGCATCCAAGTGATATCCTTTGGATTGATATTTTGTTTCAGTTAAAATAATGCAGTGAATGGAATTTCAACTAACTTTTAGTCACTCTTAAATCAAACATATTTTAGCAACAAAGGTTTAGTTTTATTCTCTTCTTCATTGACCCTGACAAGCTTCCACATTTCTAGCACATTGTGTACACGACATTCAATCTAACAGTCCTTCAGTTGAAAAGATTCTGGAATCATCTGTTCAAAATGGCCCTCTTACATCTAGTGGGCCCAGTCTTCACTAACGTATCAACTGTCATGTGACACAGATTGCACCATTTCAAATGCTTATTATTTGTCAAAAGCACATTGTAGACAATTGTACTTTTCATATAATGCAGTACAATGATATTACTGTAATAGCTCCTAATATAAAATTGGAGAATCCAGCAATGTATACCCAGGGGCATGGTTTCCTCTAGAATGATTCTTAATGGAAAAATGCAACTCTGCAAAGTGCTTTCTTCCAAATGTAATGTTTGGGAAAGAAAATGTCTTCCCTCCTTTTCTGCCTGTGGTGCAGATTCTTAAACATTATTTACTTCATTTTAAATTTGGCCTGTAGAAATATTAAATTGATAACGGACGCTTGGGTCAATTCAACAACTGCCTGAATCAGTCCAGTAATTGGCTTAATTGGCAGAATGTGGACGATGTCAAAAAGTTTCTTTTCTAGTTGATAGAAATTGCCCAATTTGACCAAATGGATAATTATAATCAAGGTATTTAATAAATTATTACAAGTCTCTGTGAATAAGGTTCATGATTTAATTAACATTTGTGACAATTTGATTATCCGTTCAGAAAGAAAAGTCAATTAATAAAAAAGTTGCACAACAAAAGAAGTGTGAGGTAGCCTTTCCTCAGCACTGCTTCCAAATGTCTTTTTATAAGTGGGACATTGAACATAAATTCATTGTAATATCTCTCAGCCTGAACTTCCTGGATGGATTTTCTGGTTTCTACACAGGACCAAGCCTGAAGGGGATGTGGCAATTTAAATTATGTGCAAATAAATGATATCAGTCATTTTGCACAGCCAGATTTCTTCCAATTCCACTGCTCACAGGTCCAGGCAGATTGCACCCCTGAAAAAATATATCACAGTAGCTCCCTTGCTGGTCTTTAGGTAGTAGCTTTGTTTAAGGGACAAGTTGCTGGTGTCCTTTGGCTTTTAGATATTGCCCAATACCTTCATACACTCGTCTAATAATTAGTGATGGGGGCTCTGATATTTCTTACTTCACCCACACTACATAGGGAGATGGTGGCGTAGTGGTAACATCACTGGACAAGTAACCTAAAGACCCAGCGTAATGCTCTGGGCCTGGGTTTGAATCCCATCACGGCAGATGATGAAATTTGAATTCAATAATAAGCTGGAATTAAAAGTCTAACCATGAAACCATTGTTGATTGTTGGAAAAACCCATCTGGTTTGCTAATTTCCTTTCGCGAAGGAAATCTGTCATCCTTACCTGGTCTGGCCTACATGTGGCTCCAGATCCACAGCAATGTGGTTGACTCTTGAAAATGCCCTCTGAACAAGAGCAATTAGGGATGGGCAATAAATGCTGGCCTAGCCAGCGACGCCCACATCCCATGAACGAATAAAAAAAAGACTAAAATGTGTGGGTTATTTGGTTTTCTCTGTATGTGGCTTGGAGGAAGAGGAGGAAGAAGACGTTGAACCTTTGGTGAATGACTGGGACCAATGCCCCTCAAGGAAGGATAAGGCTCTAACTTAGCCATACCCCTCCCTAGAGGAATGTAAATGTGGAGAGTAGTTTTGAAGACTTTTATCAAAGCAGTATATCTATCATTTGAATTTTGTCAAAGAAGTTGCAAGAAAAATGTCTGATCTGGTGTACAAAGATTTGCAGACACTTTACCAGATAGATATTACAAGGCCACAGCAATAGTAAACTTTTATGCTGCAGACTCCTACCAGAAAATAATATGGATCCCATCAGAAGTACACAAAGTACCCCAATCACTGCATCAAAATTAGCCATTCACAGCATCAGTGATCCCCATACCTAAAAGTTTAGAGATTTAACAAGAGGGCAGCTAAGAGAATCACGGAACATGGATAGAAAGAAGCAGAAGCAGGTAGAGAAAAAGGAACAGTTAGCTCCTCTCTGGAGTATGAGACTATCTTTATCCCCAGCTGCTGAGATCAGAAGGCCAGAACTCCAAAGCACCCCCTGCCCTGTTTTTAAGAGGAAAATTTGATTCAGAAGTTATTAAAGTGATTGGGGTAGCTACCTTGAATTTTCCAATAATTGGCACCATGTATGAAGAGTCCATAAGTCACATGCATGAGGAAAAGAAACATGTGAAGAGCCTACAGTCTTATAAGGAATGGTGTTGCTCCTGCTCCTAATCCCAGGGCCACGGTCATTGACACAGAGAAACTGGCATTCATACCATTGGGTATGACCATTCCATCTGAAAAGATATAATGATTTTTAGGACATGGATCAATGAGTAAAAGATCTTTCTGACATCTTTTGAAATTTGTTAAGCAACCTGCAAAATGAAGATATTCGTCTGTGGATATTGTGGATATTCTGGAATACTACAGATATTTGGGGACAGTTAAGAGTTTATCTTTGCATTCTTGAAAGTACTGCAGCACAAAGAGCTTAGATATCCAAATATCACCAGATGTATCCACTTAACATCCAGTGCCAGCAGGATCTCAGCCTGATCAAAGTTGAGAGGGTCATTTCAAATATCAATAGTTCCAATCAGTTGGTGCATGTGGACAGATAATAGTTTTAATCAGCTTTCACCCACAAGAACAGGTCAGGCAGCTAGATATTACACACTGCCAAATTTGGTAGCTAGCACACATTTGGTGGGAAGGAGGGGATTAGGCACAAGAGATCACACCGGGAATTGTGCACCACACCACCTGCCTCCGGCACCATGTGAATAATACACTCAATGGATGGGCTCAAGGATCATTTGTTTCCCCAAAGACCGCATAAATGGTTAAGGAAATCAAAAGATTCAGTTAGTTACTTCAAATTTTACCTATATCTTAATCTTTAAAATTGTTTCAATTTTATTCTTGATGTCCAGATTGTTTTTCATCTCTCCCACATTTCTCCTGGCCTCCCATTTCTTTCAGCTCCCTAGAGTGCTAAATGCTGGGGATTTGGGGATAGACTTGGGTAAAAGAGCTCAGTCAGACCGGACTGTGCATTTGGAGTATGATGTGGAGATGCCGGCGTTGGACTGGGGTAAACACAGTAAGAAGTTTAACAACACCAGGTTAAAGTCCAACAGGTTTATTTGGTAGCAAAACCCACACAAACATTTGGAGCCTTAAGCCCCTTCTTCAGGTGAGTGAAGAATGAAGAATTTATTCACCTGAAGAAGGAGCTTAAGGCTCTGAAATCTTGTGTGGCTTTTGCTACCAAATAAACTTGTTGGACTTTAACCTGGTGTTGTTAAACTTCTTACAATTGGAGTATGGCAGTATTCAGGGAAAAGTGTAAGCTCTGACACCACTCAGCAGTCTGAGGACTCTTATCTCTCATGGGAGGCCGACTAGGTCAAAAAGGACTTGGGTGACTGCATCTGACTGTTTGGGGAAGAAAGATTGTTTTGTAAGTGCAGCTGAATCTTTTTTGAGGGGCTGTTAAATGTTTAAATGCTTGAATGATTGTATTTTTGTGAATATAATATTTGGATGAATCAGTATAGCATCTATGAAATTTATCTTAATTGGCATGCAATAATCAACTAATTATTTAGGAATTTGTTATTTTTAGTAACCTGTGTGGAGTTTGCACTTTCTCCCTGCAACTGTATGGGTTTTCGCTGGATGCTCCAGTTCCCCCCCACAGTCCAAAGACACACAGGTTAGGTGGATTGGCTACGCTAAATTACCCTTAGTTTGTCTGTTTGATTTGATTTGATTTGATGTATTATTATCACGTGTATTAGTATTGTTTCTTGCGTGCTTTACAAACAAAGCATACCGTACATAGAGGAGGAAAGGAGAGAGCGCAGAATGTAGTGTTACTACACGACCCTTTGCAGTTTCTTGTGGTCTTGGGCAGAGCAGGAGCCATACCAAGCCGTGATACAACCAGAAAGGATGCTTTCTATGGTGCATCTTTAAACGTTGGTGGGAGTCGTAGCTGACATGTCAAATTTCCTTAGTCTCCTGAGAAAATAGAGGCATTGGTGGGCTTTTTTAACTCTAGCATCGGCATGGAGAGACCAGAACAGATTGTTGGTGATCTGGACATCTAAGAACTTGAAGCTCTCGACCATTTCTACTTTGTCCCCATTGATGTAGATAGGAGCATGTCCTCCACTACGCTTCCTGAAGTCGATGATTATCTCCTTTGTTTCGTTGACATTGGGGGAGAGATTATTGTCATCATACTAGTTCACCAGATTCTCTATCTCTTTCTTGTACTCCGTCTCATCATTGTTTGAGGTCCAATCCACTACGGTGGTGTCATCAGCAAACTTGAAAATCGAGTTGGAGGGGAATTTGGCCACACAGTCATAGGTGTATAAAGAGTATACTAAGGGGCTGAGGACATAGCCTTGTGGGGCACCAGTGTTAAAGATGATCGTGGAGGAGGTGTTGTTGCCTATCATTACTGATTGTGGCCTGTGGGTTAGGAAATTCAGGATCCAGTTGCAGAGGAAGAAGCCGAACCCCAGGCTATGGAGTTTGGAGATGAGTTTCGTAGGAATGTGGTGAGTGTGTATGTGAGCATGGCTATGCTTTATGTGGTGTGATGCCCCTCAAACTATAAGTCCCTGGCAATAGATTAGCATCCTGTTCCAGGAATAATTAGCTATAGAAATGGACAAAAGTCTGACCTATGCACTGTCAGGTGCAGAAAGGTTGAGAGAGATTTTTAGTAACATGAAATGTAAAGAAACCAGCATGCTATACACTCCACATACATTAACATAAACTGGACATTGTTCATGGACATATAAATGCCACAGAATTTATGGGAATGGGGCATTTGGTCATTCAGCTTGGAAACTCTGGGCCACAAGTTGTTGAAAGTGCAAACTGGTAACAATGTCAATGGGGCATCTACTGAACAATGGGACAAACAGCCTATTTCCTTTATCAATAATATTTGAGCACTAATAAAGAAAAAGAAATCAACAGAGAGGAAATGGGGTGAATTAAAATCAAATTAGATAGAAAAGAGAAATAATGAGCAGGATAGAAAGATTGCGTTAAGAGACAAAAAAGAGACAGAAAGGAAAATGAAAAATGTTTTAAATATAAATATTTTACATACTTCCAGAAACAATTTATTACCTGTGGGAATGTGACTCCATAGCTTCAATTGTTCCCTTTCTGGATGGGAATGGTTGAGTGCCATTGCATGAGCCTTCTCATCATTGTAAGGCCCTTTTGTCATTATGCACTATCCCAAATTTTCTCTAGGAAGTTTAACTTGTTTTAAAATGCGGCAATTTTGAGAAGTTCACTGTGAGTTTGATGATAAGCTTGCATTTTTGCATGGCTAGTCGGGGAGTGTCGAAAATTGCCTTTGAAATTCATAAAGTATCTCTTCCTCAACATAAATTGTTGGACAAGTTTATACTAATCTAAGCTTGGGCATTAAATCTGTCAATATGTTCAAGGCAGCTTTTAGTCTATTGTGGTATAGAGATATATCAGAACACAAAGGCCTAATATTTACAGGAAGGTGAAATTGAAATGGACCCGGGGGCGGTGGCGCGGAGCGGGGTTGGGGGGGTGGGGTTGGAGTGGGTGCGGGCTACCATGCGACAGCAATCAGAAAACCCAGAAATATTGGGAAAACATAACTAAATGCTATTAAATTTTGCAGAAATGCATTAGAATTGTTTCTGCAAGAGCAAAATACTATGGGTGGTGGAAATCTAAAATAAAAGACAGAGAAGGTGGATGAGGTTAATGCACTTTATGTCGTGTATATAGACTTCCAAAAAGCATCTGATAAAGTACCAAGTAACAGGCAAAGCTAGAGTCCATGGAAGAAAAGTCGCAGCATGGATGCAAAATTGACTTAGTGACAGGAAACAGTGTAGTGGTATTTGTTTTTTGGCCTGGAGGAAGGCATATAGTGAAGCTCCCCAAGGGTCAGTATTAGGACTCATTGCTTTTCCTGATATGTATTAATGACCTGGATTAAGGTGTGCAGGGCACAGTTTCAACATTTGCCAATGATTTAAAGCTTGGACATATTGTAAATTGGGGAGGATAGTGATAAACTTCGAAAGGACATAGAGAGGAACGGAATGAGTGGACACGTGCAGATGCAATGTAATCTTTTTCTTTTTTCACTTTAATGTGTAACTGTTTTCATCAGGGTTGCATTTATTATGTCTGCTCAACTCACTTGGAGAATATTGGCTCTATTTTGCTCAGGGTTCTTGTGATCGCACAGCTGATAAACTGCATAGACCAGCTTGGCCACTCTGCTTAGATTGTATTTACATTTAACAGTTTATTGCTAGTGAGCAAGCAAGAAACTGTAGCAAGATCCAATTTCACAGTACTGCTTCACTACTTTTAAAGCGTTATTGTCAGTCATATCAATTCAAGCAATAACAAAGTGATTTTCTATATCTTTTACTGCCTACTTCATCAGTTTGAAAACCATATCTTTTCCCTTTTACCAATCATGGTTACTGCTGCTGGACACAAGAGTGAACTGAATGTGTTAATGGCATGGTTGCCAAACCTAATTTAACTGACAGAACATTAACCTTTATGATATTTAAGTCTCCATTATTTTGGATTTAAAACTATTACTGTTCCTTTCCACTGTGCATTTTATATGTTCTCTCCATGCTTCTTTCAGCTTGCTTATTTTAAATCTTATTAGTTTTCATTTCTGAAGAAAAAAAAATCACATGATTTATCTCCTACACTAGGTGAATACAGCCTGCCAGCTTCTGTCAGTAAACGCGTACAGGGGTCAGATAATATAAAGTCTCTGAACTTGCTTCCTTACCATTGCCATCCATTCAGTGTCACACTTAAAATCCCTCCACTGCTTTCTTCCTGGCACTGAACACACACCACCTCCCCTCTTCCCGCCTGTACAGAAATTACAATACCTCGACTAAATGTGCTAATCTGCTACTGAATACAAGGCATTTAAATACAGTGTACACATTTCCGGTTCTTGTGTCCTGCATATGTAGAGTGCTAATCTTTTCCTCTTCAAGTGAGCATTAACAGTGGTTAGGTTTCTGGGAAGTGAAACGTAACAGCAGCGATGTGCTTTTTTTCAGTGGTCTCCATCTGAGCCACTGCTTTCTATGACCTCTCACTTTATCTGGTCAAATACCTGAAAATTGAAGAGGAACAAAGAAGCAGGAATGATAAATGGCATCAGAGGAGGTTTGTCCAGATCTATCAATATGCTACTGGTACAGCCATGTGAGGAGGAGTAAGAATGACTCCCCTGTCCTACCACTCCAAGTCTGGCCGTAACAAGTTTTGTTCAAGGATTTAGGAGGATGAAGAAATTTTACTCAATGTCTGTTTAAATCATTTTACATGATGATTGCAAGGAAACAAGTCCGACAGGCTTTCTTGAGGTTTAAACAAAAAGGGGTTGGTTTCTTTTCAGTTAAACCCCTCCCTGCTCCCACCCAAGTAAAGAGAGGAAAATATTTAAAAAAGGTAAACCCACATCTCGAAATCTTGACCCCCATTCTCACACACAAAGACATGCATGATTTATAAGTTATAACATAGGTGTTTATTTTCTTAGTCAAATTAAAGTTCAATGCTGAAAATAAGAATCTTGAGAGTTCGACATTTGAGTCCTTAGATGGTCACTTGTGGCTTTGGCAGAAATTTTTCCAAGTTCCTTTAGATTCCAGGAGTGGAGTTGAAACCCATGTAATTACAATTGCTGGAGAAATTTTATTTTTAATCCATCTCTTCCAGAAATCAATGACTTTTCACCTGAGGTTCCTTACAATGCAAAATTCACTATCTCTGTGATGGATTTTCAAACTGTAAGAGATAGGGGCTGGAATTTTACTGTCTCGCCCACCACAGGAATCGGAGCGGGCAAGGGGCAGACCGTGGAAAAGTCCGTTGACCTCGGGCAGGATTTTACGGTTTCGGGACGAGCGAGGCCGCAAAATCCCGCCCAGGGTCTTAATTTGGGAGGGGTGAGAAGGGAGTTTCTTACTGCTTCTTTAGCAGCTTTTCCAGCTGACTGAACACTGCTGGAACTTTCATGCTATATTAAAGAGATTTCAAAGTGGTTATTCAGTCAGATGACCTCTCTCTCCCCATAATGATATTAGAAGGTATTTATTTACCTTGTATTCCAATCCCCTTGGAATAAATGCTACTTGCCTTTCTAATTGCTTGCTGTACTTGCATGCTAACTTTATGTTCCCTGCACAAGTACACTTGAATACCTCTGAACATCAACATTTACAAGATTGTCTTTTTTGAAAAAAATTCTTCTTTTCTAATCTCATTATTAAAGTGAATAACTCCATGATTCCCCAGATTATGGACGAGATTTTCCTGTCCATTGCATTAAGTATGGGAGCGGGTGTGAAAAACTGTCTTTTACTACCAGCGACAATGGTAGGTTTCATGTCATATTGTCCATTCCACGCCTCATTAATTATGTGTGCAAGTGAAACATGCTAAGTTGCTGGTGGGCAGCCTCTCATTCACCATACCTGTCGTCAACTCACCATTTCCTCACTTGGGGTGCCACGTTTGAATAGCACCTGTGTACAGCTTTATCAATGCTTGCAGCCCAGGACTGCTCGATGGAGGACATGGCTCCTAAAGGGAAGTATGCTGGTGGTCCCAAATTCAGTGATGCCTCACTTGAGCAACTGTTGGTTGCGGCTGAGGCCTGTTTGGATGTCCTCTATCCCTGCTCTGGCTGCAGGAGGTCCTGCAAGATCACAAATCAATTTGGGAAGGGGTGGCAATGGTGGTCAGTGTCAATGTTATACAGAAGAGGCTAGTCACTCAGTGTGGGAAGTGAGTGAATTATCTCATCTGTCCTGCCAAGGTAACTCAATTCACAA
Organism: Mustelus asterias; assembly: GCF_964213995.1. Classification (NCBI taxonomy): domain Eukaryota; kingdom Metazoa; phylum Chordata; class Chondrichthyes; order Carcharhiniformes; family Triakidae; genus Mustelus; species Mustelus asterias. Next base: position 46,967,279 of record NC_135814.1, on the reverse strand, counting down.
CTTACACACTCTTAAGTCCATCACGTATTCACTGGCATCTCTCTCACTGCTAGAACAAGAAACAATATCATTCACTCTTACACACATCTACTTTGAAACTTGCGTGTTCACACATGGCTCCACTCACCACCCACACACGACAGGCATCCTTATCATCTGCCCTGGCATGCGCGTTACTCATACTCTCTGTCTGTCTTCATGCAGAACAGGCTTGTACACAATAAAGGGGAACAGTCCCAGACTAGGGGGCCATGCTCAACATCAAGGTCCTCATGGAGTTCGAAAACTGTGCCATAAGAGCTGGCTGGAGAGGACATCGACCGCGTCTGTGCCAACAGTGATTGAGCATCCTGGACCAGCTCATCCCTCAGACAACCCCACCATGAGTGCTTTGTCCTGTTTTAGAGTTGTCTGCTATGCACTAATGATATTTCCTTTCTTTATAGGTGCCTATGGAAAGTTCCCGAGGGCACCTACAAGCCAGGCCCTGAGCTCCAGCCCTGGTGACACCTTGGATGAGGAAGCAGAGGGCACCATAGAAGAAGGCCCATCACAGTGCTCACCCTTACCCTCCACCAGTGCAGAGACACACACTTGGTGAGATCAAGTTCTAGAGCAGCCTCAGGGACACAATCCTGTGAGCACAGTGCACAATCTGGTCCACAGTAGGTGGAGGCAGGGACTTGAAAGGTTGCTGGCACTCAGAGAGCTGGAGGCTATGATTCTGCTGATTCTGAGTCAGATGACAAGCCTTCAGACTGGGTCCTAAATTAATTACTGGAGCTGCAGCGACAATTGTGGAAATATCAGAAAGAGATATCAGCTGCATTCCTCAGATTGCAACAGATGATGGAGTCCGTCTGCCTTTATTCTGAGGTGATGCCAAGGCTGGATCAAAGCTGGCAGATTGGCATAGAGACCTTGGTCCAGGATATTGGTCCTGCACTGCTATCCCATCACTGTAGCCCTTGCTGGCATCCATATAGTGGCCACGCAAGAAGGAGGGTGTGGCACTTCAACCACATGCCCACTGCCCCTTCTCCTCAAGGAGTCAGTCAAGGGCTCTTAGGCACCAATAGGGAAGAGTACCAGAAGCTGAACACCTCAGGACCATCCAGCCAAGTGACTTCGGGACTCCAAATCCCCTCTTCCTGTAACCCCAGCTCGCCAGGATGAGGAGAGTACACCTGCCCCACAGTAGGACATCCAAAGCAGGCTGAGGTCAGGTCTCGGCCCTCCAGAGAACGCCCGTCAAGGTCATCACAGACAACAGGGTGTAGCAGCAGGCTGCCTCCGCCTCCACTGCAGATGTCGGGGAAACACCAAGAAGTAGCGGTAGAGTTAGAAAGGCTGAAAAGATTTAGAAGCACTATGGTGGCACAAGTGTTCACAACATGTATATAATGTACACAATTGTGAATGGAATCACACCCATATCGTATCTCCTCTTGTGTCTGCCTCCTTCTTATGATGAACTGTTTTGTTGTCAATCACATGTGATATCTTGGTCCCTCCTACTTATCGCAGTTGTCACTATCATGGGCCTCTTGTCTGTGCAGTGTGTTTCCATATCACCACATTATGATGCCCTTTGCCAGATCATTCTCCATATCAGTAGTGCCTCAAACTTACTGTTAAGCGTGCTTGTGGAACGAAGCATGTTCACATGCTTGGCAATGTCATGTCATGTTTATTCTTGACTATGTAAGATTGAAGCAGAAGAGTTTTCCTATCTCATCTGCATTCTTAAAAGGTGTAAGTGTAGGCTGGGAATTTTTGTCATGCCTGGCCCAGGACCAGAAATTCCTGCCAAGGTCCATCAAATTCTCCATTCTGCCTTTGACAATTCATGCAGTGGGCAGGACCAGACGATTTCCACCTTAATGTTCAAAGAGAAATGTGTTCACACATGGCGAATCCTCATATATTGTGTTACCCTTTGTTCTTTGTGTCTCGGCTGGGTTTTCATGCAATGGAAGAATGCACCACAGCTGACTGAGTCTATAGATTCACAGCAGAGGAACATCATCGGTTGTCTTGTCCCAAGTGTGTCTTAACTGATTCCCCATTGATGTGATACATTTTCATTCCACCAGTATGACATGTCCACAAGGAAACCAGGCACATTGATGCCATCGTAACCAATACATAACCATGTTGACTGACTATCTGAGAGCTGGACTGGGGTAATGTAAAGAGACACTAACCAGATCTTCTGGTATAGTACGGCATCCTCCCATGTCAAACTCTGGCATCTGGGGCCTTTACACACATCAGCTACCTCTTGCAATGTTAAACATGTGTCAGCGAGGTTAGCTCTGCAGCATGGAGGTGGGGAAGTGGGGACTAACATTGGGGTGATCAGTGATGTTTAGATGTACACATGGATGTGAAATAACACTGCATGCCACCAGGAGCGGACAAGAACTCTGGGTTTCGGTGCATATGTAAAGCACACTCAAAGCTGACGGAAATTGATGCTTATCTATCTTGATGCTATTTTGAATAGCATCAAGAAAGATAAGTCACCGCGACCGGATGGGATGTACCCCAGGTTACTGTGGAGGGCGAGGGAAGAGATTGCAGAGCCTCTGGCGATGATCTTTGCGTTGCCGATGGAGACGGGAGAGGTTCCGGAGGATTGGAGGATTGCAGATGTGGTTCCTATATTCAAGAAAGGGAATAGGGATAGCCCAGGAAATTACCGACCAGTGAGTCTAACCTCAGTGGTTGGTAAGTTGATGGAGAAGATCCTGAGGGACAGGATTTATGAACATTTAAAGTAGTTTAGTATGCTCAAAAGTAGTCAGCACGGCTTTGTCAAAGGCAAATCGTGCCTTACGAGCCTGGTGGAGTTCTTTGAAAATGTGACTAAACACATTGATGAAGGAAAAGCGGTAGATGTGGTTTACATGGACTTCAGCAAGGCGTTCGATAAGGTCCCCCATGCAAGACTTCTCGAGAAAGTGAGAGGGCATGGGATCCAAGGGGCTGTTGCCTTGTGGATTCAGAACTGGATTGCCTGCAGAAGGCAGAGAGTGGTTGTAGACGGGTCTTTTTCTGAATGGAGGTCGGTCACCAGTGGAGTGCCCCAGGGATCTGTTCTGGGACCCTTGCTGTTTGTCATTTTCATAAATGACCTGGATGAGGAAGTGGAGGGATGGGTTGGTAAGTTTGCCAATGACACGAAGGTTGGTGGTGTTGTGGATAGGTTGGAGGGATGTCAGAAGCTGCAGCATGACATAGATAGGATGCAAGACTGGGCGAAGAAGTGGCAGATGGACTTCAACCCAGATAAATGTGTAGTGGTCCATTTTGGCAGGTCAAATGGGGTGAAGGAGTATAATATCAAGGGTAAGACTCTTAGCAGTGTAGAGGATCAGAAGGACCTTGGGGTCCGGGTCCATAGGACTCTTAAATCGGCCTCGCAGGTAGAGGAGGTGGTTAAGAAGGCGTATGGTGTGCTGGCCTTCATCAATCGAGGGATTGAGTTTAGGAGTCGGGAGATAATGATGCAGCTTTATAAGACACTCGTCAGACCCCGCTTGGAGTACTATGCTCAGTTCTGGTCGCCTCATTACAGGAGGAATGTGGAAATGATTGAAAGGGTGCAGAGAAGATTTACAAGGATGTTGCTTGGATTGGTTGGCATGCCTTATGAGGATAGGCTGAGGGAGCTCGGTCTTTTCTCCTTGGAGAGACGAAGGATGAGAGGTGACCTGATAGAGGTGTACAAGATGTTGAGAGGTATAGATCGGGTGGATTCTCGGAGGCTTTTTCCCAGGGCTGAAATGGCTGCTACGAGAGGACACAGGTTTAAGGTGCTGGGGAGTAGGTACAGAGGAGATGTCAGGGGTAAGTTTTTCACTCAGAGGGTGGTGGGTGAGTGGAATCGGCTGCCGTCAGTGGTGGTGGAGGCAAACTCGACAGGGTCTTTTAAGAGACTTCTGGATGAGTACATGGGACTTAATAGGATTGAGAGTTATAGGTAAGCCTATATATAAGCCTAGGTAGGTAGGGACATGACCAGTGCAACTTGTGGGCCGAAGGGCCTGTTTGTGCTGTATTTTTTCTATGTTCTATGTTCTAAATTACATGGAGGCAAATGAAAATGCACCAACTGAAATAGACTGAAATGCACATCGACATTTAATCTTCGCTCTTCAATGCAGAAGCATCAGGAGACTAAAGCAGCCTCCAGCTTCCAAACTCACAAGGCAACGTTATAATAACCTCTGAAGCAAATATTAGAGATGCCTTGCCCAACCACCAAGTTCTTAGAGCCAGAGGCTTCACTCATGTTGATACTGCACAGAGAATGGTAAGGCACTGTAATGAGATGGTACAAGACACCAGAGACCTGAGGCAGGCAATGCAACATCTGTAAGGAAGGGGGACATTTGCAACATTTGACTGACGATGGAGCATATCTGATAGAAAAGGCATGCACTGGATGAGAAGTTGTCTGAAAAAATTCTATTTACATGTGCTCAAATTACATACAGATTGTGAAAACACATGCTACCTTTGTGTTCTTGGTCTGTCTTAATTTTATTTACCGTAACTGGTTTAATCTCAGTTGTTTGGATTTAATATCAGTTGTTTGGATTTAGTATCAGTTGTTTGGGTTTAATATCAGTTGTTTGGATTTAGTATCAGTTGTTTGGGTTTAATCTCAGTTGTTTGGGTTTAATATCAGTTGTTTGGGTTTAATATCAGTTGTTTGGGTTTAATATCAGTTGTTTGGATTTAGTATCAGTTGTTTGGGTTTAATATCAGTTGTTTGGATTTAGTATCAGTTGTCTGGGTTTAATCTCAGTTGTTTGGGTTTAATCTCAGTTGTTTGGGTTTAATATCAGTTGTTTGGATTTAGTATCAGTTGTTTGGGTTTAATCTCAGTTGTTTGGGTTTAATCTCAGTTGTTTGGGTTTAATCTCAGTTGTTTGGGTTTAATCTCAGTTGTTTGGGTTTAATCTCAGTTGTTTGGGTTTAATCTCAGTTGTTTGGGTTTAATCTCAGTTGTTTGGGTTTAATCTCAGTTGTTTGGGTTTAATATCAGTTGTTTGGATTTAGTATCAGTTGTTTGGATTTAGTATCAGTTGTTTGGGTTTAATCTCAGTTGTTTGGGTTTAATCTCAGTTGTTTGGGTTTAATCTCAGTTGTTTGGGTTTAATCTCAGTTGTTTGGGTTTAATCTCAGTTTTTTGGGTTTAATCTCAGTTGTTTGGGTTTAATCTCAGTTGTTTGGGTTTAATCTCAGTTGTTTGGATTTAGTATCAGTTGTTTGGGTTTAATCTCAGTTGTTTGGGTTTAATCTCAGTTGTTTGGATTTAATATCAGTTGTTTGGATTTAGTATCAGTTGTTTGGATTTAATATCAGTTGTTTGGATTTAGTATCAGTTGTTTGGGTTTAATCTCAGTTGTTTGGATTTAATATCAGTTGTTTGGATTTAGTATCAGTTGTTTGGATTTAATATCAGTTGTTTGGATTTAGTATCAGTTGTTTGGGTTTAATATCAGTTGTTTGGATTTAGTATCAGTTGTTTGGGTTTAATATCAGTTGTTTAGGTTTAATCTCAGTTGTTTTGGGTTTAATCTCAGTTGTTTGGGTTTAATATCAGTTGTTCTGGGTTTAATCTCAGTTGTTCTGGGTTTAATATCAGTTGTTTGGGTTTAATCTCAGTTGTTTGGGTTTAATCTCAGTTGTTTGGGTTTAATATCAGTTGTTAATATCAGGGATTTGTTCCCAGGAGCAGGCTGAGGGTAAGAGAGTGGGTTTTCTGACTTTAATTAATTATTTATTTTTTTGTTTCCTTACACTCTTATTAACTTTTCACTGTCTTACTTGACATAAAGTGTCCAGTATGAGTGTGAAACCAGTGTGTTGTTCCCAGTGTAGGATGTGGGAGGTCCTGGAGGCATCTGGCCTCCCGGACATCCACATCTGTGAGGGGTGTGTCGAGCTGCGGTTCCTGAGGGACCGTGTTAGGGAGCTGGAACTGCAGCTCGAGGATCTTAGGCTGATGAGGGAGAATGAGGAGGTGATAGACAAGAGCTATCATCAGGTGGTCACACCAGGGCAACGGGAGGAGGCCAAGTGGGTGATGGCCAGGAAGGGTAAGGCTAGGGTGGTTGAGAGCACCCCAGTGGATTTGCCCCTGCACAACAAGTACTCCTGCTTGAGTACTGCTGGGGGGGACAGCCCGCCTGGGGGAAGCAGCAGTGGCCGTGTCTCCGCAGTGGAGTCCAGCCCTGTAACTCAGAGGGCTAAGGAAAAGAGGAGGAAGGCGGTATTAATCGGGGACTCGATGGTGAAGGGGACAGACAGGCGTTTCTGCGGAGGTAGGCGGGATTCTCGCATGGTGGTCTGCCTCCCTGGGGCCGGGATCCAGGATGTCGCTAGTCGCGTCCCGGAAATCCTGAGGTGGGAGGGAGAGGAGCCTGAGGTAGCGGTACATATTGGTACCGCTGATGTGGGTAGGAAGGGAGAAGGGGTCATGAAAAGGGAGTACAGGGAATTAGGGAGACAGCTGAGAAAGAGGAAAGCAAAGGTAGTAATCTCAGGATTACTGCCTGTGCCACGGGAAGGTGAGGGCAGGAATGGAGTGAGGTGGAAGATGAATGTGTGGCTGAGGGACTGGTGCAGGGGGCAGGGATTCAGGTTCCTGGACCATTGGGACCTCTTTAGGGGCAGGGGTGATCTGTATACAAAAAACGGGTGGAACTTGAATCACACGGGGACCAATATCCTGGCCGGTAGGTTGGCTAAAGTTACTGGGGAGAATTTAAACTAGATAGGTTGGGGGGAGGGGAGCTAGAAGAGTTGACTAGGATCAAGGAACTAATTGATGGGGTGGAGGATGCAGGGGTAAGGGGAATTACAAAATTAATGGTAGAGGAGAGGGTGCAAGTGAATGAAGGCGGTAATTTAGATAAGGGAGTAGAGGGAGAGGGTGTTCGCGACTCATCAAAGCGGGTCCAGATAAAAGCTGGAATAAGGACACTTTGCCTGAATGCACGAAGCATTCGGAACAAGGTATATGAGTTGATGGTGCAAATCAGCACGAGTGGGTACGATCTAGTGGCCATTACAGAAACGTGGCTGAAAGGTGACCAGGACTGGGAGATGAATATCCAGGGGTATCAGGCGTTTAGGAAGAATAGACAGGAAGGAAAAGGTGGTGGGGTCGCGCTATTAATAAGAGATAATATCAGGGTAGTACTGAGGGATGACATAGGCTCTGAGGAACAAAACGTGGAATCGTTATGGGTAGAGATGAGGAATAGTAGAGGGAGAAAGACACTAGTAGGTGTGGTATATAGGCCCCCAAATAATAATGTTGAGGTGGGGAGGGCTATAAACAAGCAGATAAGGGATGCGTGTAAAAACGGAACGGCAATAATCATGGGGGACTTCAACATGCACATTGACTGGCAGACTCAAGTCGGTAAGGGTGGAATGGAGGAAGAGTTCTTAGAATGCTGTCGGGATAGTTTCCTTGAACAGCATGTTACGGAACCGACGAGGGAACGAGCTATTTTGGATCTGGTATTGTGTAACGAGGTAGGTAGAATTAAGGATCTTATTGTGAAGGACCCTCTTGGGTCTAGTGACCACAATATGGTCGAATTTCTGATTCAGATGGAAGAGGAGAAAGTTTGGTCCCAAACCAGTGTCCTCTGTTTGAACAGAGGGAAATATGATAGGATGAGGGATGAATTGGCTAAGGTAGACTGGGAGAGCAGGCTGGCAGGTAGGATAGCTGAGGAACAGTGGAGGATTTTTAAGGAGATCCTTTTCAGTTCTCAGCAAAAATATATTCCAGCAAAAAACAAGGATTGTAAGAAAAGGGAGAACCAGCCGTGGATAACGAAGGAAATAAAGGAGAGTATTAAAATAAAAACAGCTGCGTACAGAGTGGCCAAAAATAGTGGAGAAACAAGTGATTGGGAAAAATTTAAGAAACAACAAAGAGAGACTAAGAAAGCGATAAAGAAAGGAAGGATAGACTATGAAGCTAGGCTAGCAATTAATATAAAAAATGATAGTAAAAGTTTTTATAAATATATAAAAAGGAATAGAGTGGCTAGAGTGAATGTTGGACCCTTGGAGGACGAGAGGGGGGAGTTAATAGTGGGAAATGAGGATATGGCTGAGTCTTTAAATAAGTTTTTTGTGTCGGTCTTCACGGTGGAGGACACAAATAGTTTGCCAAATATTAACGATAGAGGGTTGGCAGCAGGAGAAATACTTAATACAATTAATGTAACCAGAGAGGCAGTGCTGGGTAGACTAATGGGACTGAAGGTGGACAAGTCCCCGGGTCCGGATGGAATGCATCCCAGGGTATTGAAAGAAATGTCAGAGGTAATAGTGGATGCGTTAGTGATTATTTATCAAAACTCGTTGCATTCTGGGGTAGTGCCGGTTGATTGGAAAACGGCTAATGTTACGCCGCTGTTTAAAAAAGGAAGGAGACAAAAGGCGGGTAACTATAGGCCGGTCAGCTTAACGTCTGTAGTAGGGAAAATGCTGGAATCCATTATTAAAGAGGAGATAGCAGGGCATCTGGATAGAAATGGTTCGATCAATCAGACGCAGCATGGATTCATGAGGGGAAAGTCGTGCTTGACGAACATGTTGGATTTTTATGAAGATGTGACTAGGGCGGTTGATGGAGGAGAACCGGTGGATGCGGTGTTTTTGGATTTCCAAAAGGCGTTTGATAAGGTGCCCCATAAAAGGCTACTGAAGAAGATTAGGGCACACGGAGTTGGGGGTAGTGTGTTAAAGTGGATTGGGGACTGGCTATCCGACAGGAAGCAAAGAGTCGGAATAAATGGGTGTTTTTCCGGTTGGAGGAAGGTAACTAGTGGCGTGCCGCAGGGATCGGTACTCGGGCCGCAACTATTTACCATTTATATAGATGATCTGGAGGAGGGGACGGAGTGTAGGGTAACGAAGTTTGCAGACGACACAAAGATAAGTGGAAAAGTGAATCGTGTGGAGGACGGAGAAGATCTGCAGAGAGATTTGGACAGGCTGAGTGAGTGGGCGAGGATATGGCAAATGGAGTATAACGTTGATAAATGCGAGGTTATACACTTTGGAGGAAATAATAACAAATGGGATTACTATCTCAATGGAAACAAATTAAAACATGCTACCGTGCAAAGGGACCTGGGGGTCCTTGTGCATGAGACGCAAAAGCCCAGTCTGCAGGTACAACAGGTGATCAAGAAGGCAAATGGGATGTTGGCCTATATTGCGAAGGGGATAGAATATAAAAGCAGGGATGTCTTGATGCACCTGTACAGGGCATTGGTGAGGCTGCAGCTGGAATACTGTGTGCAGTATTGGTCCCCTTATATGAGGAAGGATATATTGGCATTGGAGGGAGTGCAGAGAAGGTTCACCAGGTTGATACCGGAGATGAGGGGTTTGGATTATGAGGAGAGGCTGAGGAGATTGGGTTTGTACTCGTTGGAGTTTAGAAGGATGAGGGGGGATCTTATGGAGACTTATAAGATAATGCGGGGGCTGGATAGGGTGGAGGCGGAGAGATTCTTTCCACTTAGTAAGGAAGTTAAAACTAGAGGACACAGCCTCAAAATAAAGGGGGGTCGGTTTAAGACAGAGTTGAGGAGGAACTTCTTCTCCCAGAGGGTGGTGAATCTCTGGAATTCTCTGCCCACTGAGGTGGTGGAGGCTACCTCGCTGAATATGTTTAAAGCGCGGATGGATGGATTCCTGATCGGTAAGGGAATTAAGGGTTATGGGGATCAGGCGGGTAAGTGGTACTGATCCACGTCAGATCAGCCATGATCTTATTGAATGGCGGGGCAGGCTCGAGGGGCTAGATGGCCTACTCCTGCTCCTATTTCTTATGTTCTTATGTTCTTATGTAACATTTGGTAGAGGCATCCAGCTGACTACTATGCTCTGTTGTCTGTGATGACATTGTTGGGCGTTCTCTGGAGGATTGAGGCTTGGAGGACTCCGGTTGGCTTTGGGTCTCCTGCTGTGTGGTAGGTGTGCCCTCCTAGTCCTGTGGAGCTGGAACTGATGGGGTCACAGGCAGAGGGGATTGGAGCGGCTGAACACTCTCCGAGTTATCTAGCTGCCTGGCTGATGGTCCTCCTTCCTATGGGTGTCCAAGGTCCTTGCCTGACTCTTTGAGAAGAAGGGGTACCTGGAGTCAGGTTGCGGTGTCCTGTCCCCCTCTCACTTAGTCACTGATGGATCCCACCTGTGCTTAGAGTGATGGAGTGCAGATCCTGGCGCAGGTTAAGTTCAATGTCCTGGACCAAGGTCTCCATGGCAGTTGACATCCTAACCATATTGACCTCTGTTGTCTGGCATGTCAGCATGCCAGAGAACAGAGGTCAATGTGGTTAGGATGTCAACTATTATATATATTTGAAGAGGCAACTTTCTGTTGCTTGATTTCCCAATCCTTTTTCCTCAATTGTGATCTCTCTCACCTTTCACTGTTGGAGTCAAGCAGGCCAGTTTCTCTGGAAAATCAAGCTATTCCCAGATCAGTTGTTTTATAAGTTCCTGTGCTAGCAATGCAAACAAGGACTAGAAGTACACACTGTCCTCATAAAAAGTGGACAGTTGGCAACTATGCACTCTCTTTCTTCAGTTAATCTTTAACTCCATCAGCCAGGTGGCATGGTGGCACAGTGGTTAGCACTGCTGCCTCACAGCGTCAGGGACTGCTGCCTCACAGCGTCAGGGACCCGGGTTCGATTCCTGGCTTGGGTCACTGTGTGCACATTTTCAGCGTGGGTTTCCTCCAAGTGCTCCAGTTTCCTCATTGTACCTGAACAGGCGCTGGAGTGTGACGGCTATGGGATTTTCACAGTAACTTTATTGCAGTGCCTACTTGTGACCATTAAATAGACTTTGGTTTATTTGGTCAGATACATCTAAGTTGAATAGTTTTTATTCAACATCAGTAAAATGTTGATCATCATCGATGACAACAGTGTAATTTAGCTGGTGTGGCTGGAGGGTTTGTGAGAGGAATTGAAGCCCAACATCATTGGTAAGTGGAGGTGGCTACATTCTATTGAACAGAATCTGCTGATTATCAGACTCTTGCACGACAAGGACCTGGAAAAACTGATAGCTCATGTAAAAATTGAATAGTTGGTAACAATGAGTCATTGTGGGGAACCACAGGGGTGAACCTTCTGCTGACACAGGTTATGAATACTGAACAGTTCCTACTTGACAGAAATGATAAAATATAGTTTAGCTGGCTTTCAAAAAGTTATAGACATATAGTACACAAAAAAATAGAAAAGGCAAACATCAATTTTTTACAGCAGCCCATGATAGCTTTGTCAGGCATGAGTCAACCTTGCTGATGATTGGCATCAGTTTACCATAGCCCCATGTGTGAAATTTGTCATGGACAGTATGACAAAGTAGCAATAGAGGCAGGCCAACCTAGTGGAAAAAGGAAGACAGCAACAAGGGGCCTCAAAGATTTTATTTTACTTTCCTTGTGGAAGAGCATTCCTGTTCCTCATGTCCCCGCAAGAACGTTCACCAAAATTACATTTGACAAGAGGAAAGTCCTCCACAGAAATTTGTTGCTTAAAACTTAAAACGAGGCCCTTTAAAGTTAGGACCAATACAACTAAAGGTAATCATGCAAAATGTAGAAAGTGCAATATAAAATTGGAAAAAAAGATTAAGAAGGATTGCAAAGGGAATATGAAAGAATAACTTGCAGAAAACATCAAACAAGTAAGAGCTTTTATATACATACAAAACGTAAAATAATAGTTAAAGAGAGAATATGACCACTATCCAACATCTACAAGGCACAAGTCTTGTGTGGACTGTGGAGTGTGATGGAATACTCCCCACTTGCCTGGATGGGTGCAGCTCCAACAACACTCAAGAAGCTTGACACCATCCAGGACAAAGCAGTCCGCTTGATTGGCACCACATCTACAAACATTCAATCCCTCCACCACCGCGCTCAGTAGCAGCAGTGTGTACTATCTACAAGATACACCCCAGCAATTCACCAAAGATCCTTAGACAGCACCTTCCAAAACCACGACCACTTCCATCTAGAAGGACAAGGGCAACAGAGAAATGGAAAGGCCACCTGCAAGTTCCCCTCCAAGCCACTCCTGACTTGGAAATATATCGCTGTTCCTTCGCAGTCGCTGGATCAAAATCCTGGAATTCCCTCCCTAACGGCATTGTGGGTCAACCCACAGAACATGGACTGAGCAATTTAAGAAGGCAGCTCACCACCACCTTCTCAAGGGCAACTAGGGATGGGCAATAAATACTGGCCAGCCAGCGATGCCCATGTCCCACGAATGAATAAAAATATGTAATGAAAGAGGAAATCTAATTGGGAAGGTTGAAGGGTTGGGAGAGATGTTCAACAAATAATTTGCACAGCTCTTAAATGAAAGTTAGGGCCGCAATTCTCCCACCTCGTCCACAGCTGGGATTCTCCAGTCCTGCTGCAGTGAATGGATTTTTGGCTGAGTGCCAAATTCTCCATTGTCGCTGACAGTGGTGGTGGGGTGAACAAGATCACAGAATCGTGGCCTAGATGTCCGAGAGTAGGATGTGGAACATTTGATAGAATTAACTGTTGAAAAGGAACATGTTCTGAAACAAAAACTTCTTGCTGCATTTTTTTTCTTCTCTTTCTCTTCTCCTTTCTTCATTAAGTTAGCAGACAGAGAAAAGGAATTCAAATAAGCTTTCATCTGCTGTGACTACAGTAAGTAATTTCTGGCCTATATTGTTCTTTTGAATCAATCAAAAAGGTTTATTTTCTTGCAATGGAAATAAATCTTACTGTACACTGCAATCCTGAAGTAAACTCAAATGCACAAAAACATGGTTTACAGGAATGGAACTTAGATTTTGTGTTTTCAGGTGGACCCGATTGCTTATTGATTGCTAATGTCACTTCTCGTATTTCTCCATGGATGTTGACTTCTCTATTACAGATGGTTTGAATTTCTCCTGAATATCACATGAAAACGAAGGGAGCTTTCCCAGAACTATGTAAATAAACTGCTTCATAACTGAGTGCTATAGCCCATAGACAGGCCAAAAACCTACATATATACTATAATACGATACAGCAAAAGAGTCTCAATGTGGTATATTTTAGGATTTTTGATATATTTTGGATAGGTTTTATGATTTAGTTATGCCTAATTGTCATGTCTTAGAACAGTGCGAGTATGCACACATTTAACAAAAAAAGCCACAGGTTGCAGGTATTGAATCACAGAATTGTTATTGCACAGATGGAGGTGATTTGGCTCACTGTTTCTGCACCGGCTCTCCAAACGAGTATTATGATTTAGTGCCATTCTTCTGCCTTTTCCCTGTACCCTTTAACATTGGTTCTATTCAAATAATCATAATGCCCTCTTGAATGCCTCGATTGAACCTGCCTCTACCACTTCCCCATTCCAGACCTGAAACATTCGAAATATGAAAAAGCTTCTTCTCACATCATATTTGCTGCATATTGAAGCCTGATGAATGAGATAAGTGAAAAGTTACTGATAAAAGCAAATATATCAGCCTTCAGAAGGAGACAACACATGTGGTTTATTATCATTTTCCTATTTTAAAGAAGAGAGGTGAGATTGGGTGAAGTAAATAGTATTTGTTTTGATTGCTATTCTTTACATTCATCAATCTGTAAAATAAAGCAGCTGATTCATACTGACCTTCATCTTACTGTTTCAGTCTGCCTTTGAGAACATTGGGGAAACACACACGAGGGCTTTTCTGAAAGAAACAATATCCAGTTTAGGAATGTCGTATTGGTATAGTCTCAGGTTACATTCTTGTATAATTAGATATTGGACAGCACAGAGACAATACTGATTGGGAGACATTTGGATGGTTGGACCACATGAAGAAGTGATTAACATTGCTGTTCCTGAGATAATGCTAAGGTGAGCCCAGAATTCTTTAAATTAAATAAAACCATTTGTTATTCCAAGCCCAGTTCCTATTTTATCTAAAACCCTAAAAATTCTGCAAGTCCATTTTCAGGAATCCTTCATTAAAGTTAGATGCATACACAGTAGGATGTGAACCACTGTGAGAACATAAGAAATAGGGGCAGGAGTCGGTTGTTTGGATCCTCGCGATTGATCTGTCATTCTCAAAAAGATTTCTGCAATCCTGAAGGAAATAAACCACAGAAGACAATTGTCATGTTTTTTTCAAGAACGATAAATATGTTGGTTGCAAAATTGTAAGAGCCTGAAAACAAATGTAGGGATTACAATGCAGGGATATCCTGTGACCTTAGTGCTGCCTGCTAATTTAAAAGATTGCAGCATTTTTTAGCCAGTGCTCAGCATGCAATTGAGTGGCTGTACACCTGAGTAGGGGATGCAAAAACCTGAAACAATTGCATGACATAAAACTAGCCTAAGGGGAGATGTACTGAGGATGGAGTAGGTGCTGGAAGGCACTCTGAAAGAGATTTTGACATGCAAACGGTAATGGCACATGGCAGGGAGCAGGCTCAACAATTTTCCATAACTGCACTGGAGGCTCTTTTAAAGCAGATGGGAGGAGGAGAGATGCAGGCCCTGTGGTTTTCCCCTTGGAGACAAGAAACAGGAACTGGGTTTGTTTTTGTGTCAGAGACCCAAATCCAATTGGAAACTAACCGAGTTTTGGATTTTTTGAGGGGTAAGCTTGAGCCCTTAATCAATGCAGAGGTGGGCTTCCTGTCCAGTTAAAGTTAGTGAGAGCAGGAATGGAGACAGGTTTCAGACACTCAGGACAACCAGGACTGAAGCTGCTGCTTGTCTGAAGGGAGTTTTGTGCCAAAGGCTGCCACTGCTCCACAGGGACCTGAGGCAGCACAGTAAATACAGAGAACTGGCATCCATGAGGGAGAGGAGGGAGCTCCTCTTTTCAGAGGGTGGCAGGTTGAGACCACCTTGGCACGCAGCTGTTCTGTGTCATCTGTTCAGTGTCATCTCCCTCTGCCTTTAATTCCTTCTCCTCCCTTACTTCTTGTGCCCCTCCTGATGAACTGCCCCCTACCAGAGCCCTACTGTTTTCAAGGTCCATACCCCACTGAAGGTCCATGATATGGAGAACACGGGAAATCACCAGGATGACTGAAACCCTTGCAGAAAGGTATTTCAGGACAGCTCCTGACTCCACCAGGCACCAGAAGCAATGCCTCTGATTCCACAATGCCCCATCAGTTGTGATCCATGAGGAGCTGTAGGCCATTTGCCTCATGGGGTAAACACAGTAAGAAGTCTCACAACACCAGGTTAAAGTCCAACAGGTTTATCTGGTAGCAAAAGCCACTAGCTTTCGGAGCGCTGCCCCTTCGTCAGGTGAGTGGGAGTTCTATTCACAAACAGGGCATATAAAGACACAAACTCAATTTACAAAATAATGATTGGAATGCGAGTCTTTACAGGTAATCAAGTCTTAAAGGTACAGACAATGAGACCACCTTGGCACGTAGCTGTTCTGTGTCATCAGTTCAGTGTCATCTCCCTCTGCCTTTAATTCCTTCTCCTCCCAGCGCAGAGTCGCTGAGCAGAGACTGATAGCCAAGTTCCGCACACATGAGGACGGCCTCAACCGGGATCTTGGGTTCATGTCACACTATCTGTAACCCCCACGACTTGCCTGGACTTGCAAAATCTCACTAACTGTCCTATCTGGAGACAATACACATCTCTTTAACCTGTGCTTAACGCTCTCTCCACTCACATTGTCTGTACCTTTAAGACTTGATTACCTGTAAAGACTCGCATTCCAATCATTATTTTGTAAATTGAGTTTGTGTCTTTATATGCCCTGTTTGTGAATAGAACTCCCACTCACCTGACGAAGGGGCAGCGCTCCGAAAGCTCATGGCTTTTGCTACCAAATAAACCTGTTGGACTTTAACCTGGTGTTGTGAGACTTCTTACTACAAAGAAGAAACAGGACAAATCCAATCTGGCCAATTACTGCCCCATCAGTCTACTCTCGATCATCAGTAAAATGATGGAAGGTGTCACCAGCAGTGTTATCAAGCGGCACTTACACAGTAATAACCTGCTCATGGATGTTCAGTTTGGGTTCTGCCAGAGTCACTTGGCTCCTGATCTCATTACAACCTTGGTTCCAACATGAATAAAAGAGCTGAATGCCAGGGGTGAGGTAAGAACGACTGCCCTTACATCAAGGCAGCATTTGACTGAGTATGGCACCAAGGAACCCGAGCAAAACAGGAGTCAATGGGAATCAGGAGGAAAACCCTCCGCTGGTTGGAGTCTTACCTGGCATAAAGGAAGCCAGTTGTGATGATTGGAGGT
The DNA here is from genome assembly GCF_964213995.1 of Mustelus asterias. NCBI lineage: Eukaryota > Metazoa > Chordata > Chondrichthyes > Carcharhiniformes > Triakidae > Mustelus > Mustelus asterias. The sequence continues at coordinate 46,950,918 of NC_135814.1, read as the reverse complement.
CAATCATCTCAGTTCCAGAACATCATTGCAAGAGTTCCTCAGGGTAATATCCAAGGCCCAGCCATCTTCAGCTGCTTCATCAATGTCATTCCTTCCATCATAAGGGCAGAGGTGGGGGTGTTCACTGATGACTGAACAATGTTCAGTATTATTCGCTGAAGCTGTCCATGTGCAAATGCAGCAAGACCTGGACAATATCCAGGCTTGGGCTGACAAGTAGCAAATAACATTCGTGCCACACAAGTGCCAGGAAATGACCATCTCCAACAAGAGAGGATCTAACCACCACCCCTTGACATTCAATGGCATTACCATCGCTGACCAGAAACTGAACATAGGAATTAGGAGCAGAAGTGGGCAAATTCAGCCCTTCGAGCCTGCTCCACCATTCAATCAGATCGTGGCTGATCTCTGTCTGGTTTCAAATCCACCTCGCTACCTGTTCCCCATATCCTATTAACCTTTTTTTTATTAGAAATATATCTAACTCCTTCATGAAACCATTTAATGATTCATACTCCACTGTGCTATGGGGCAGCGAGTTCCACAGATTCACCACCCTCTGCGAGAAGTAGTTCTTCCTCATCTCAGTTTTAAATCTTCCATTTCTCAACCTATACCTGTGACCTCTTGTTCCAGATTGCCCCATAAGAGGAAACATTTGGTCTACACTTACTCTATTAATCGCCACATAAATACTGTGGCTATCAGAATGGGTCAAAGGCTTGGAATCCTGTGGTGAGTAACTCACCTCCTGACTCCCCAAAGCCAGTCCACCATCTACAAGGCACAAGTCAGGAGTGTAATGAAATACTTTCCATTGCCTGGATGACTGCAGCTCCAGCAACACTCAAGAAGCTTGACACCAATCAAGACAAAGCAGCTCGCTTGATTGCTACCCCTTCCACAAACATTCAATCCCTCCACCACAGTGGCAACCATGTGTACCACCTACAAGGTGCACTCACCAAACTCACCAAGGTTTTTTAGGCAGAGTTTTCCAAACCCACGACCACTACCATCTAGAAGGACAAGAGCAGCAGCTACCTGGGAACACCACCACCTGGAGATTCCCCTCCAACTCACTCACCATCCTGACTTAGAAATATAATGCCGTTCCTTCACTGTCACTGGGTCAAAGTCCTGGAGCATTGATCTCCAAAATGGCAGCATTGGTGTGATGTCAGCATTACGCACTGATTAATGTCATGAGTTATCTATTGTGCATACTTCTGACTGATGCTCGCTGCACACAACTCACACCAGAAGTGCATGAACTCGCCACGGATATTATTTTGGACCTCTAAGGCCACTTATAAAAATGAGTGCTACACATCTAGATATTGCGGTTGTTCAAACCTGCTTTTTAGCAGTTTACTTGTTGCATGCAACTTCTTCGGAAATAAATACTATGTACATACTAATTGCAACTCTCAGAAACTTATCAGTTCATCTGAAATCATTTTTACCTCAAGTTCACGTGAAGGTAATATCACCTTTAATGTGGCAAAATGTCCCAAGGTATATCTTAGGATCATTATCAACCAATATTTAACACTGAGCAACATAAGGAGTTGTGCGGACAGCTGACATAGTCCTTGGGTAAAAAGGTAGGTTTTAAGGAGTGTCTTAAAGAAGGAGAAAGAGGTGGAGAGTTAAGGAAGGGAATTCCAGAGCACAGGACCGCGGCAGCTGAAGGCACTGCAGGCAAGGGAGGGGGAAAGAAAATTGAGATTGCAGACGAGGTCAGAGTTAGAGGGTTGCAGAGATGCTGAAGGTTGTAAGGCTGAAGGATGTTGTGATATGAAGAGGGGCAAAGCCATAGAGGAATTTGAATATTAAGAGTTATTGGACCAGAAGCCAATCTAGGTTAGTGAGCACAGGAATGATGGGTAAATGAAACTTGGTGCAAATTAAGATATGGGCATCAGAGTTTTAGATCAGCTCAAGTTTCCTGAGTTTGCAAAATGTGAGGCCAGCCAGGAGAGCTTCATAATAGTCGTGTGTGGATATAATCAAAGCACTGGTTTTAACGGTGGATGGGGTGAAAAATGGTCAGAGATAGAGGGTGAAGTTAACATCTGAAAATAATGACAATCTTCCAGTGAGAAAGGCTGACTTTTATAAATTACTGGCAAGCTGACACATTTAAACTGCTGATGTCAACTTAAAAAGCTGATGGTTGACATGTATGAATCTTGGAAGGGGCTTCACACATTTTCAAAGTTTCTAAGAGTTGATGCTAAAAAAGCAGAATTCGTGAATGGCACCAATGCTGAAGTGAAAGATCTGAGTGTAGCCTCTAGCTGGTTTAATAGCTAACACATTCTTGTTCAATCATTGTTCAATTTATATTGTACTACCCATCGACTGCTGTATCTAACTCTGCTTTCTTGTCTGGGAGTGTCCTCAGGCATCAAAGTACGTGTGGTTTTAATGTAAGTTAATGTAACTTTTTTCGCTTTTCCTTTATATTCATTTATTCACAGCTGTCCAAAACACTGTTTTTTATTTAATTAATTCCTGAAAAGCTCTCACCATTGCTGAGTTTATTTAATTATTTCCTCATTGCCAATTTCCTTAATCTCTTCTCTATGGCTGGTTTTTATCTATCGGCTTCTTGAGTGGCCCTGTTTATTTAATTTATTCCACCCGATTCTCTCTAATACCTCTCTTAATTCATGATGCCTATATTTATGTAATTAATTTATTGTTGGAATTCACTTACGGCAAAAAGGCAACAAGCCTAATTTTATTTAATTAATTTATCATTCATATTCATTTAAAAGACTGCTGCAGGACAAAAGCCTGAGTTTAAATGTAATTAATTTCACCAAAGTTCAGTAGATTCTACTCATGACAACAAAGGAAAAATCTCAAATTACATTCATTTCACACCAAGTTCAGTAAATCTTGCTGCCTACAAAAATGTAACAAGCCTGAGTACATTTAACTGATTGCTCCATTCCTTTCTTCACTAAGGTTTGTTACTTGCCACAAGGCATATTTCTTTATTTATTCATTTTATTGTGGAAATGTGATTTCTGCTTCTCTTTTAATTTATTACTTTCCAACAAGCCCACATTTATTGAATCAATTCATTTATTGACAGATTTCATTTCAGCAATTCATTACTGTACAGATTCAATTCCTCAATTGAAGGAATAATAAAGAAATAACTTTATCATGTTCCATAATGTCTGTAAACCCTCTGACCGACAGGAAACAAAACGACTGCAGGAGAACTACCTGTATAATGTAAAATACAAACCATTAAGTGACCAGAGTCCTTACTGAAGACATTAATGTTGAATTTAATTTTATTTTGGAAAAAGTAACGGTAACTTAATGAGAGGACCATTCTAAAATAGAAAAACTCAACCAAATAAATGCATTTTCCATAAATGCTAACATAGGTTTTCCTATTGTAAATGCTGACATAAAAGTATTGCTCAAAAATTATAATATAGGAAATCTATGTACAAAACTTTTAACTAGTTATATAAATAAATGTGACATTGTTTTTCTTAAAAAATACTTTGTTTACCTACGACATTTGAAAGTGAATGCCGTGATAATCTGATTAACAATCAACCTGATTTTAATGCAAGTAGCATAGGACACTGTAGGTGAAGAACAAAAGAATGAATCATTCATTTAGGGGTTGTGGGTTGTATACTATCCCCGTAATTCAAATAGTGTTTTCAACTTCCAGCAGTGAGTAATCTATCCCCCTCAGAGTTCATGTTGAGTTTTTAATTTACTCACCTTGTTGCCCCAACCATGACTATATATAGGCTTACAGAGCCATTCAGCCTATTGACAGAGCAATACAGCCAGTCCCACACCTCATTTTGATCAGCGTAACTCTGCAGGTTTATTTCTGTCAAGTACTCATCCAATTTCCTTTCAAAATCATTCATCTCCACTGTTGAGTGGAGCACCTTTAAAAAGGGAGTCATACGTGCGAGTAGGGAATAATGGGGTGGAAAGCCGCAAAGTGCCCGAGGGGAGAAATAGCATGACTAGGTGACAAAAAGGGGAAGAAAGAGGGAAGAAGGGCCAAGAGATGCCAATGAAAAATGAAAGAGATAGAAATATTGGACATAGGTCCAGAGCAGCAGCCAAAATGTGAATGTGAATAAGCACAAAAGAAATTTGTTACATGTGCTTGTCAGAGATTAAATAAGATTGATTGGAATTGGAAATATAGTGCATGGAGATGATAATATGAAAGTCTGAAGTTAAAGTCTGTGGCCCTGTTGTAAAATGATCGCGAGGTATTAAACCACATTGGCCCAAAACCTCTGATCAGAGCTGTAACCCCTGTGTCTAAGCCTGATCAGAAAGAAAACTAACCACTTACCTGCAAATGTTGAAAAGGTCCCAACTTCTGATCCACGATGGTGGCTAGAGTGGTAGGTGGGTGAGGTGGGTAGGGTGAATGAATGGGTAGGTATAGGTAGGTCAGAACATTAGTTTGGGTCAGGAGAGTTTGTCAGATCAAAGGCTGATCAGATCAAGATGGGAGGAGTCATGTAGTGGGGAATAGTCAGATCCAGTCATGGGGAGTTGGGTGGAGGGGCGAGTGAGATCAGGGTAGAGTCAGGGAGGAGTTAGGGGTCAGCAGGGTGGGGGGGTAGTCAAAGGTGTCAACTATAAAGTTACCCAGGCATTGACTAGGATATTTCTGTCTAACATCTTGGGTAACTATCTAGGTTAGTATGTCATAACTCTCCAAAATCTTTAACTCTAACTCAGGGTTCCGGTGAGCAGGGAAATTGTCCATCGGGAGTTCAAACTTCCCAGACAATTGCCACAGAACAATTGCGTTAGGACTCCCAAGTATTCCAAAACTGCATCTTGGGGCGTACATTTCAGCCTCCAATGATCTGGAGATCTGAAGAGCTGGGCCATTGTGTTAATTCCTTTCTTCTTTGGTTCTCTCCTGTGCTGACTGGCACAAGAGGCAGGTGAAGTATGTGCTTATTCCTTTTTTACTTGGCTAATTGTTCCTGGGGCAGGTTGCCAGCCTGTTGACAGGTTGTGTTAATTAGTGTTTGTGAATTATATTGTTTGAATTTTCCATTCCTAGAGTTTGTTAGTTACCTGTAATGCTTTCTGTAGTGGTTATTACATCTGCTTTCTCAATTTCTTTATTCAGATTTATTGATTATAGACTTTGTGAATGGTATTTCTATATGGTTTACATCAGTATTAAATTTTTTGATACATTTAATGGTTATATATTACGGGATTATATAATGCATAAACCATACAGCAGAATCTATAGTTTAATACGTATATTCTTTAAAGATGCTACATCACAAGCATATTTTTACTTTTCACGGCAAGTTGTAATAATAATAACAGACTATTATGTCAACAGCAGAGCTAGAGAGTGGCCCCAGAATTTCTTGGCTATTCTGATATTATGGAAGAGATCCACTGCAACCGCTGTAAGCTTGTCTGGAACTTGGATACCCCATGTCCTGGCCATTGGCCTGAGCTTTGGGATTGTCTTGTGGGGTTGGAGTTGTGTGCACCCGCTATGAGGCTAATAACGTAATAAGATTATGCCACGGAGAGAACTCCCGAAGTTAGAAGCTCCCACAACTTGGCCTTCAGTTAGGCTCTGGCGTCGCACCGGCAGATGTGCCTGGCCTCAGCAGCAATACAGTGCAAACTGATAGAAGTGGAGCCTAACATGCGATCATCTTTTGGAAAGGGAGGGGAAAGTTAGCATCTACATGGTGCCAGCGAAATTCCACCAGTGTTCCTGGCATCTTCCGTGGGAGTGGCTCCAGATTTGCTCCTCACACTTCCACAGGCCTGCTCCTAGAGACCTCGCCTTCTGATCACACGAACATCAGCGTGATCAACAGCAGAGTTCAGCAGTGGGACGGGACTGACACCATTGTGCTTTGACAGACTTTCTGGGCCCAGTATCTTTTGAAATGGTTGCTGCAATAATCCAAATTCTCCAATAAAAGTTAAAACATTTCCGAATTTGAATCAAAATCTAAATCAAATAAATATCAAGAACAAAATAAGTAACAGATCTGTGACCTCACAGAAGGTAATTAAAATAGCTACAAAAACAAAATGACACAACAACCGTCAAAACATTCTCTCCACATGGTGATTGTGACATCAAAGGATTCTCTTAGAATAACCAGAACAATATTTGCTGACTGGAATATTTGTGAGTTTTTTTGGGAGTTGGTGTTTATTTAAATTATTTATCAGCTTTCCCCACATGTTATCATCAATGCATTTCCTGCTTTGGATCAGGTAAACAAACTCACTGAATTCAGACATAAATGTTCCTATGATGTGTCATTTCATAGTATGTTGAATTCGAATGTCAATATGCTATCGAGTGTTACTTTTAATTTTCTGAACACTTTTCCTTCTTCCCCTCTTGTGTTGGCTCTGGATGGAATTTTACCCTTGGTAATGGGCTGGGAGATGGGAAGACTGGCAAAATGGTGCAGGAAGGCATCAAGGGTGTGCCTGGTGCCATCCTGCCGTCATGTCATTTCATTTGTTTGTGGCAGGAAATCTGCCAGAACTGTTATATGCCCAGAGTCCAGCTGAACCATGTGAGTGGCCAATTAAAGGCCCCCTTCCATTTCTATAGGTATTTGGGCATTTTGTCTCTGACAGGGTTGGGAGTAGGGGTGGTGGTGGCAGGGGGCTTCTACCCCGTGAGGAGACTATCTGGTGAATAAGACAACAAAAGGCCCACAGAAGGGCTCCATGGCAATGGCACCTTCCGCACATTGCAAGCTCTCCCACCCTGAATGTCGGGCCTGCCTGACTCTGGTGATGCAACCCCATTTATCCATCTTTAAGGATGCCTCAGTTATTGAGGCGCCATCTCCCTACAGCTGCAGCCTGAGCACTGGTCACCAGTAGAGGTGGTGCTGCTAAGGTTGGTGGGCTTCTGGCCCTGTGATTGGGTCAGCAGCTGTTAGAGGCAGGCTGCTATACTAAATAGCAGCCCCAATGGCAGCCACTTAATTGGCCACCACTGGCAATATATCTTCTCAGGTTTCACCATTGACAGGTTTGCATTTCAGCATAAGCTGTGCAATTTTAACCATCCCTCTTAAGTTCAGTCCTTTTGTTTGGGGACTATTCTATTGTCCTTCAGTATCTCATCCACAGGAGGTGAGGTTTAACAAAGCAAACACAATCCTGTCTTCACTTAATAGCCATACATTTGTACTTCCTGCACTGGATATTGATCAGATGTGGAAAATCTGGTTGAAATGCCCCTCTCTAAATCTGGCGTAGACAATTTATTCAGGTCTCCAGTGACAATGGGCTGTGGTCACCTTGCAGGAAGAAGAATAGTTGGGTGCTATTCTGGTGTAGAATACTATCTAAATGGAGAGAGATTGTCGAACTCAATTATACAGAGAGATCTGGGTGTTCTGGCACATGAATCACAACAAGTTAGAATGCAGTAACAGCAAGTGATTAGGAAGACAAATGGAATGTTGGGGTGTTTATTGCAAGAAGAATGGAATAAAAAAGTCAGGAAGTTTTACAACAGTTGTAAAAGGCCCTGGTGAGACCCCCATCTAGAGGATTCTGCACAGTTTTGGTCACCTTTTGAAAAAAGATATCGGGCTGAATTATCCCAAAAAATGACTAACTATCATCACTGACTGGAAATGCGGTGAGGTTTCCACTGGGTGGGGCAGCATGATCCAGATTGCAATTCACCAACACAGTCATTGTTTTGGAGCCTGGGGAGATTCCCGCTGGCAAAGAGTTATGCAGACTGGCAAGACCGGCTCCCCAGAGATCGGGCACCCTTTTTGAAGGGCACCCCAATCTCAAAGTAAAATTGAAGGTCCCCCACCCCACAGACATCGCAACTTTCCCAGACATGGGGAACACCCCAACCCCTGACCCCAGAATGGCAACCACCACCACCATCAACCCCCACCTCCCCCTCCCCCCCACCCCGCCAACAAACCATGCAGACATGGGGCTAACCAAACACAGCACCATCCCCTAAGGCCCTGCTACCTTCACAGGGACCCCCTTCAAACCCTGCCACCTTCAGGCTTCACCCCCTTCAGGCACTCTCTTCAGGCTCTACCCCTGCAGCCACCCCCTTCAGGCCTTGCCCCCTTCAGGCATTCCATTCAGGCCCTGCCCTCTTCAGGCACCCCTTCAGGATCCACACCCCTCAGGCCCCACACTCTTCAGGCATCCTCTTCAGGACTTGCCCCTTGCCAGTGCTAACCTGGCAGTGCCAACCTGGTCCCTGCCAGGCACTTACCGGGTTGGCACTTCTGTCCCCATGCCCCTAACCACCCAGGGGCTCCAATGACCTCAGAGCCCCCCATCGTGGCCATCACGCTTGGTCTCGATTTGTGGAGACTAGTAATGATTCCCACCGGCTTCCCTTTGCACCAGTGGGTCAGTGGATACTGGGAGCCAGGTGAATCCGGCTAAAACTTGGCATTGCATATTTAAATGCAGGTTTTTAAATGCTGAATTTGGTTCATGCCCTCATTAGGCATGAACTAGATTACGCTGCAGGGGGTGGGGTGGGGGGGGGGGGGGGAGCATTTTGGGAGAATCCCAAAAGGACTTCACCCAGTGTTTCATCCGTTTCACATGATTCTGTGGCTATAATTGTGATTTGTGCCTGGGCACAGAGCTGGAGAATCACCCCATAATTATTTTAGAAGCAGTGCAGAGAAAGTTCATCTTGACTCATTCCTGAGATGAAGGGATTGTCTTATGAAGAAAGATTGAATAGGCTCGGCCTGTATCCATTGGGTTTAGAACAATTAGAGGTGACCTTACTAAGAATTATATGATCCCGTGGGTATTTAATTAGGTGGATACTGGCAAAATGTTTCCTTTAGCCGGGAGGCTAGAACGAGGTGACACTTTCAGAATACGAGATCTTCCATTTAGACAGAGATGAGGAGATTTTATTTCTCAAGAGCATCATTAGTCTGTGTAATTCTCTTTCTCAGAAAGCTGTGGTGACTGGGTCATTGAATTTATTCAAAGCTGAGTCGGATAGAGTTTTGATAGACAAAGGAGTCAAGGGTTATGAGGTGCAGAGAGGGAAGTGGAGTTGAGAAGACAACCAAATCAGTCATGATCTTAATGGTGGAACAGGCTTGAAGGGTGGGTGGCCTACTTCTGCTCGTAGTCCTATGTTCCTTTATTCCTTCAGTGGTAATTCCATCCAAAAGGAAAATCAAGCATGTAATCTCCATTACTTATGTGGCAAAAGGTCTGTAATTTCTAAAATTGCTGATCTTTTATTTCAATACCTTTGTTGGGCTAAGAATCAGCCAGTGATATTTAATAATGGAAATGGACAGAAATCAGCATTGGCAACAATATTTGACATGTACTGGATGCTGTCTATCTACATATTTAAGGTTGAGTGCTAAAATTTCTCCTTCCTCTCCTTAACAAAAACAATCAGGCCAATAGATTTTTAAAATTTATTCACAGGATCTGAAAGCCAGAATTTACTGTTCATTACTTGTTTCCCTTGAGAAGGTAGTAGTGAGCTGCCTTCTTGAACCACTACACTCTGACTTGTGAAGGTAGTCCTACAAGGTTGTTAGTGAGGAAGCTCCAGGATTTAGAGCTAGCAGTGATGAAGAAACAATGATAGATTTCCAAGTCAGGATGGGGTGTTACTTGGGGGCGATTCTCCCATCATGCTGTGCTTTTTTTTAGCATGGCGGACCGAGAGAATAGTGCGTGGGCTGATTCGTAGGATTCACGCGTGCGTTCCCACCACGCGTGTATATCCAAGTGCCGGATATCCGGCGCGGTCGGGACCACGCTGGAAACTGGTGGGAACAGCAGGTAAGTGATTTAAATCTTATTTTATTGTTATTTAAATGTGATTAGCGGGACCAGGACTGCAGTTTCTGGGCCCGTGAGCATCTCCCACCCCTCCAGTACAATTTCACTCTGGTGGGGTTCAGACTAGCTCCCCACTTTTGGGGAGACCTCGTTGGAGTGAAGAGGAGGAAATTGGGAACCCCCAGAGGGCCAGATGGCAGGGGATGGTGTCCCCTGGGAATGGGCACCTTAGCAGTGCCCAAGGGGCAAAGTGCCCATGCCCAGGGGGCACCTTGGCACTGCTCATCAGGCATGGGGCAGGACAAAAGGGGCAGGGCCTGCTGGGGGCAGGGCCGAGGGGAAGATCCATGGGGGTGGGGCTCCCGCTGTCACTCTGCATCGAGACTGGAAGGAGGCTAGTGATCGGGGTGGGCTGGGAGGGGGGAAAATCATCACTGCTGAGGGGGGTGGGAGGCTGGAGATTGGGGTGCTCCAGGATGGGGGGGTTCGGGGCTGGCCCGCGAATGGACGAGGGGGGCCACGATTGGGCCATGGGGGGGGTTGAGGGGCAGCAATGCGAGGGCTGGCCAGTGATCAAGCTGGCCAGCAAACTGCAGGCTAACAGATAGGAGCCACTGCGCATGCGCAGAGTTCCGGAACTGTCAGATTCTGGCGTGAATCGGCCCCCTGAGCTTTTAATTATATTCATGATTGTGACCTCTGCATTGCGCAGAGTGTGGGAGTTTGAAGTGCGAACTCCCACTGAAAAAACAATCGCGACTTACATCAGTTTTCCTACGAATTCAGCACTTAACATTTTTGGGAGAATCACCTCCTTGGGTTGAATTTTCAAGTGGTGATATCCTCAAGCACCTGATTGGAGAGATTTAGGAGTTTCAGGAAAGATGGAAGGTCACAATATTTTCAAAACTTTTGTGAGAGGAAAGGGAGGTTGGTGATGGGATGGTAGTTTGCAAGAGCGGTGGGGTGAAAGGTTATTTTTAGGAGAAGAGTGAGGATGGAAGACATAAGGAGAGAGCGACAATGTTTGAGGAGAGACACCCATTAACATTATTGGCTAACACGGGATCAGATGGAGGAGTTAGGTGATCAGCAGTTTATTGGGAGCAGGGTTAGGGGAGCAAGAAGTGGGTTTCATGGGCAAGGTGAGCTCAGAAAACACATGCGAGGAGATAAGAGAGAAATTAGAGAAAGATGCGAGTTCAGGGCTAGGGCAGGGTGGAGCTTTAGAGGAAGTTAGGAGCATTGAGCCAGTTTTTGCTTGCAGCGATTGCTTTGATGAGCCCTTTGGAGGATGCCGAAAAACACAAAGGGAAGCCATGTTTATTTAAGAGGAAGTCAAACCCTGCTGCAAGAATAGCAATTGTGGGACCCACCTCAGAAGGTTCAGAGTTGTGACATGACATGGATTCCTGAAGCTTATTAACAAGTAGATTTACTTCAATTAGTGGTGAAAATTTTTTTTTCAGAGGGCACCCTGGAACCTTTCCTGCTCCTCCCTAAAGTAGGTTGATTTCAGCCAGGATTCAAGTGTAATTTGTAATGAATAGCTTTTTACCTAAGGGTCAGGAGACTTGATCAAGCTGTTGGCTGTGACAGTTGTGTAAGAATGTGAATGTGTTTGTATGTCAGGCTATTATGTTGTAGTTATATCAGACATGTAATAACCACAATTTGGCTGCTCCATTGCTGGCTATAAATATTTCAGGGGCAGAATTTGGGTCATTATGTATGTTGGGGCATGCCCCTTTAAGAGAACAGGTCAGGTGGTCCAGGATTCAAGCTCAGTCTTGTGCTAACTGTGCTAGAGATGTGTTAATAAACAGTTTCAGATGTTTATTTCCACCTTTTATTTGTCCATATTAAACTTTCATGCATGATAGGGGTGTACATATTTCTTTTATAAATTCATTTATAGGATGTGGGTATCACTGGGCAGGCCAGCATTTCTTGTCCATCCTAGTTGTCCTTGAGAAGTGAGCTGCCTTCTTAAACTGTTACAGTCCATGAGGGAGAAAGTTTCAGGGGTTTCCATCCACCGACAATGAAGGAACAAACTATATATTTCCACGTCAGAATGGTGAGTGACTTGGAGGGTAGTGGTGTTCCCAAGTATCTGCTGCTCTGATCTGGGGTGGCATGGTGGCACAGTGGTTAGCACTGCGCCAGGGACCCGGGTTTGATTCCCAGCTTGGGTCACTGTCTGTGTGGAGTCTGCACATTCTCCCCGTGTCTGCGTGGGTTTCCTACGGGTGCTCCGGTTTCCTCCCACTGTCCAAAGATGTGCTGGTTAGGTGGATTGGCAGTGCTAAATTCTCCCTCCATGTACCTGAACAGGCACCGGAGTGTGGCGACTAGGTAACTTCATTGCAGTGTTAATGTAAGCCTATCTGTGACTAATAAATAAACTTTTTCTTGTCCTTCTCGATTGTAGCAGTCGTGGGTTTGGAAGGTGTTGCCTAAGGAACTTTGGTGAGTTCCTGCAGTGCATTTTGTAGATGGTACACACTTCTGCCACTGTTCATCAGTGATGGAGAGAGTGAATGTTTGTGGAACGGGTACCAATCAAGCATCATGTCATTTTAATCTGCTTTGAGAACAGACCAGGGATTAGTACTTCTATCCAGTCAACCTCTATAGGGAGACCCACTCAGATATGACAACTTTTGAAATTGTGAGAGTTAGTTTGTGGAGTTTCTTGTTTGCTGAGGTTTTTAAACTAGTAATGTTTGCACCTGTAGACTGACAGCTGATTAGATATTGTAACATTAAAGCACTAAATGAACTGTATGCAATAGGTTTTGAATTTAGCTGACATGAGACAAAATATAGAGTAAGAAATAAGGTCTGCTTGTCTTTCTGATCTGTCATAACCATGTAACTTGGAGTTCCTGTGTCTGTGCTCCTTTCCTTTCTCCAGGCCTCTGTTGGTCCTTTCTCTCCTGCCTCCTCCATTCCTTACTAGTAATTCTACCTTTCATTGCTACGCTTTTAAGTACTGTAGTATATTGCAAGATGTGAGCATTTAGTTTTATTGCCTTTATGCTGCTCTCTCTTTTGTGGAGGTGTAAATAAAGTTAGTTCAATAATGGTTGCCTGCAGTTCAGCATGCAAGTCCCAAATCCTTACTATTGAAGCCTTGGTGTGGTCCCTATTACCCAACCACATCTTGGTATTTCCCTCCAATTCTCCAACACTTTCTCCTTCTTTGATAACCTCAACTTGTTCCATCTCTCTTACCTCTCCTTCCAACTCTTGTGTCTCCTGTCCTCCAAGAACTATCCTGAGTTTTTTTCTCCTTTATTTCTTCAGCCTCTGCATTATGACTTTAATCTTCATTTCAACTCACCTTGCCCTTTCTCATCTGAATTCACTGCCCTCTTGTCCTTGTTAAATCCCTCCCTCCATATAAACTCCTCCCTATTGTTATGTATGTAGTTAGGCACATGTCCTTTTAAAAGAACAGGGTCAAGTTAACGTGAGGTTAACGTGTAAAATTAAAGCACATGATTGAGGGTAATATATTGGCATGGATTGAGTCTTGGTTAGTAGTGAGGAAACAGAGAATAGGAATAACTGGGTCTTTTTGGAGTGGCAGGCTATGACTGGTGGGGTACTGCAGTGATCCATGTTTGGGTCCCAGCTATTCGCAATATGCATCAATAATTTGGATGAGGGAGCCAAATGTAATATATCCAAGTTTGCTGATGACATGAAACTTGGTTGGAATATAAGTGGTGAGGAGGATATTAAGAGGCTTTAAGTTGAGTGAGCAGGCTAACAAATGACAGATACTGTATAACATGGATAAGTATGTAATTCTCCACTTTGGGCTGAAAAACATAATGGCAGGGTATCATTTAAATGGTGACAGATTGGGAAATGTAGATGTGCAAAGGGACCTGGGTGTTCTTGTACACCAATCAATGAAAGCAAGCATGCTAGTGTAGCAAACAGTTAAGTTGGCAAATGGTATGTTGGCCTTGATTGCAAGATGACCTGAGTACAGGAGCAAGGATGCCCTACTGCAGCTGTACAGGGCTTTGGTGAGTTGACAGCTGGAGTATTGTGTGCAGTTTTGGTTTCTTGCCTAAGAAAGGATATACTTGCCATAGAGAAAGTGCAGCGAAGATTCACCAGACTGATTCCGGGAATGGGAGGATTGTCATATGAGCAGAGGGTGGGCCTGCATTCACCGGAATTTAGGATAATAACAAGATCTCATTGAAATGTAAATAATTCCAATGAGGCTGAATAGATTGGGTAGAGGGATGATGTTTTCTCTGGCTGGAGGGTCTAGAACAAGGGGTAATTTAGGACTGAGATGAGGAGAAACATCTTCCCTCAGAGGGGGTGATTCTGTGGAATTCTCTACTACAGAGCTCTGGAGGCCAAGTCACTGAATAGATTTAAAAAGGAAATAGCTAGACTCAAAGGTGTTAAGCGGGGTGGGGAGAGCATTGGAGTGTCGCACTGAGATAAAGGATCAGGTATGATCATATTGATTGGCGCAGCAGTCCCGAATGGCTGAATGACCTACTGTTCCTATTTCCATGTTTCTTTGTTTTAAGACCAATCTTATAACCTTAATTCCTTGTGTCTTTCAACACCCACATCAACCCACATCCATTTATCCCCTTTCAGCCCCATTAGCTTATGTGCCTGTCCTTTGAAGGAACTCTCATGAGTCTTTTACAACTACATTGTCAAACTCTCAACTGCCAAACCTGTGACCTTCAATTCATCAGAATATTTCTGCTGTTGATGTGTCCAACTGCCCCCACCCCAGCACCTTTGGTCAATTCCTCAAGTAAGGTCAACAACTTTGCTCCTTCAAATTGAAGTGACAACGACTTAAGCATATCTGCTATGTACCTGGATTAATTTTCCTTCATCACATCAAACCTTATAAGGCCACTGTCACCCCTGCCTAAACCAGTAGTACTCCAGGATCACCCTGACATTGGCTACTATCTGTAAGATAGAAAGCATAGAAAGAGACTATATGACTTATTATGTCTCTGCTTACTATTCGCTAGGACAATCAAAAACTGATCTTCTACTTCAAATAGTTATTGAATTCTCCCTAAATGTGTCATGATCTCTGTCCAAACACCGATTTCATATTCCAACAACTCTCATTTAAAGTGTTATGATGTCCACAGAGACCGATAACTTAGAGATTCAAACTTTCCGTTAATAGCTGAAAGAATAACACAGCAAGATTTCACGTTTTAAAACTTTTCATGTATCAAATGACTAAGCAAACACAGTGACTAAACTCTATTTTCTTTTTTAAGCAACTTGTACTTTAAATTACTGAAAAGCAAATTGGGCCAGATTTTCATGAAGTTGGAAAGCCTCTGAGGAATTTTAAAAATGGCAGACAGAACCCACATCTAGAAGTCCTATCCTGATTTCTGCAGATTCCAGTTTTTCCAATATGTGCAACAGGACATGTTGGGATTCACACTAGTGGAAAACCCAAACTCAGCGGGGTAATTTGAACTCAGTGGTGAGTTCAAATCGACTCCATTTTCGCTATGACAAGGGGCCTATCCCACAGTGTGGGAGTAACAAATTTGTGGAGCAGACATAAGTGTTCTTGAATGGTGGATAAGGTCCATAGAACTGCCAAGCTATGAAATTATTTAAATCCACAACCCTTTAAAATTATAGAAGAACAGCCTGCCTGTGTCATTGACCAGAACAAAAACCTATGTTTTAGCAGTAATAATGACGGTTTGTTAACATTACATAAAACAATCTTCTTATATCATTATTAATGCTTAGCTGCTTTCCACAACTTAGTCATCCAAGTGAGGGTTGGGAAAAGTTGTAACTTCACAGTTTTATTGATAACTCTCAGAGGTTATTAAAGGATTAGCTATTTTTAATGTGGAGTTATGAATACAAGTCTATTTTATAAAGGATTAAGTATTTTCAGGGCTTTTCAAGCTTTGAATGGCCTTTCATGATGGGAGGTATTTATTTTACCACAGTAAAGACTATAGATATTTATACATGTCATTCATCTCAACATGACCCCTGAGGTCTGTCTATGGTAGATTCTGGAGGGCATAGAGGGTGAAAGGGAAAAAAGGATGGTGTTTGGGGGTATGGATTGGCATGGGGCTATAAGGAGCTATTTGTTAGTCGGACATAGGTTGACATTAAGTTAGCACAGGAGCCTTAAGGAGCCATGAGGGTGGGTGGGGGCAGGAGTTGGCATGGGTTGGCATGGGAGTGGGTTTGGGGTGATTGGATGTGAGGATTAAGGGCTACAAGGCCAAATATTTTTTTAAAAACTGAACTGAGGTCCCAGTAAACCGAGGCAGGCCTTGTAAAAGCCCAACCTGGCACTCGGCAGCCCCTGTGGCCACATCTGATCTGTATACAGGAGTAGTAAGCCCAGGGGTGGCAAGCCTAATTCCATCCCACACCTAAACCCCTGAAATGAAAATGGCATTTGAAGGAACACTTTTTATCAAGGCGAGCTGGAAAACTTCCCGACTTGTGCTAGCCACTTCAGGAGTGAGAATCCAACCCATTCTCCTTACCACCCATTGCACTCTCTATAGAATTACAGTCCTTATAGCAAACAGACTACAGTTGCTCCCAGCTTCCAGTGGGTTGCATCCTTTATACTTTCCCAGTTAGATAACCTTGAATCCTAGAATAAACTTTCATTTTCAGGGTTACACTGCAGATTCATTCCTTGTAGCCCAAGCTAGTCAAATCTTCCAGCCTTCCTTATATCCTCAGAAACTCCATTATCTCAAACTGAGCATGGACTCATGTCTGCTTTTTGTAGGGCGAGTCAGCAATTTCTCTGCTCCCGGTGCCTGTATCTTTGCCTCAGATGGTGCAGACCAAACAAACTGCTCTGTCTGTGATATTCATGGATTGGTAGGGAAATCTAATCTCAAAAATGGCTCCCTCTGCTCTCTTCTCCATGGCAACATGAAACATGAAACCTTGTATCCAGGCAAATATGCCAATTAGCTCTCTTTGATCCCATCTACGTTAATTTTAGAAGTAAAGGGATACTTTACAACACATATGTTTACAACCTGATACCTATAACACTTTCTGGGACTCATGGTGTATTTAGAGACAGCTGTTATTATTTCCAAGCATATCTCACATCTTGTTCTCAGTAAAATGATCTGAGATCTCCTTTGATCTCTAACAATCAAACCATGCAGAACAGGTCACATGGCCCTGTTCATTTTACTCGAAATCTAAATATATAATCCCAGAACATAATAATCTTGGAAACCTCACAATTGTAACAAACTACATATTTCCTAACCTCTTTCAGTGTCTGAGTAGCAAATTTAAATTGATGATCCCTCATTGTTAACTTTCCAATAAAACAAAATAGTTATTTTCCTTTTCTCTCTATCAAGACTCTGCGGGGGCCATTTTGCGCCCATATTCAGTGTGAGTGCAAACGGCAATGTGGGCACAAAATCTCACGAGAATTGGAAATCAAGATTTAATTTACTGATTTTTCACGCCCTTTGCCGGTGATGTAATGAGGTTCCCACCCAAAATGAATTTAAATTAATTTGATTTGATTTATTATTGTCACATGCATTGGGATGCAGTGAAAAGTATTGTTTCTTGCGCGCTATGCGAAAACATATTGTTCATAGAGTACATTGGGGTGAAGGAAAAGAGTGGGTGCTGAGTATAGTTTTACAGTCACAGCGAGGGTGTAGAGAAAGGTCAGATTGATATATGGTAGGTCCATGCAAAAGTCTGATTGTAGCAGAGAAGTAGCGGTTCTTGAGTCAATTGGTATGTGATCTCAAACTTTGGTATCTTTCCTGACGGAAAATGGTGGAAGAGAGTATGTCCAGAATGACACTGCTAAGGGTTGTGGTAATGGCTTGCACTCTAGAGAACCCCATTGCGGAGTGTTCTACTACTAGTGCGTGGGGGTTGGCATTGCCCCGTTGCTTGCGTGGGTGGCGTCGGGGTTGCTCTGATGCTTGTGGGTGAAGATTCTCTGTGTCCCTGGGGGGCGGGGAGGAGTTTTTTTGTAGCACAGGTGGGGGCACCCTTTAAAGATGGCGCGCCAATCTCACTAGAGCCACAGTGATGCAAAACCACTCCATCAAATTCTTTGTGCACAGAGCGCCAAAGAAACTGGTGAGAAAACTTGGCTATGCAGCTGGATAGCACCATTGCTGACTGAGCTGGCCAAGTCCTAAAGGACATCGCTGCCAGACTGCGCTTGCTGCAGGTGGTAAGACAACTGTGAGCGCAAAAACCTTTTGATCTCATCCTCATCAATCTACCTGTTGCAGATGCATCTGTTCATGGCAATTTTGATGACAGTGACCATAGCACGGAGATGAAATCATGTCTTCACACTGACAACATCCAATGTCATGTTGTGTGGCACTACCATCGTGCTAAATGTGATAGATTCAGAACAGATCCTAGAGTCAAGTCTGGATATCCATGAGACACCGTGGGCTTTATCAGCAGCAGAAACCTGGTGTGAAAGACAACACAAGCATTTTTAACCATCTTAAGCCAGAGGTTCTGAGTGGATGATCTATCACAGTTTCCTCCTAAGATCCCTGACATCACAGATACAAATCCTCTCCACATCCACCCTGTCAAGCTCCCTCAGGATCTTATATGTTTCAGCGAAGTCACCTTTTATTCTTCTCAATTCCAGCAGATACAGCTGAGCATGTCCAACCCTACCTCTTAAGACAACCCTGCCAATTCCAGGTATTAGTCTGGTAAACCTTCTCTGAACTACATCCAATTTACATCCTTCCTCAAATAAGGTGAGCAATACTGTTCACAGTACTCCAAATGTGATCACACTAGTGCTCTGTATAACTGAAGCATAATATCCCTATATTTGTATTCGATTTCCCTCACAATAAATGATTCTAATAACTTTCCTAATTACTTGCTTCATACAAGTCTGCTGTGATGGACAATTTGATTTGATTTGATTTATTATTGTCAACATGTATTAGTGTATAGTGAAAAGTATTGTTTCTTGCAGGCTATAGAGACAAAGCATGCTGTTCATAGAGAAGAAAAGGAGATGGTGCAGAATGTAGTGTAACAGTCATAGCTAGGGTGCAGAGAAAGATCAACTTAGTGCGAGGTAGGTCCATTCAAAAGTCTGATGGCAGCAGGGAAGAAGCTGTTTTTGAATTGGTTGGTACATGACTTCAGACTTCTGTATCTTTTTCCCAATGGAAGAAGGTGGAAGAGAGTATGTCTGGGATGCGTGGGTCCTTAATTATGCTGGCTGCTTTTCCGAGGCAGCGGGACGTCTAGACAGAGTCAATGGATGGGGAGCTGGTTTGCATGATGGATTGGGTTACATTCACAACCTTTTGTAGTTTCTTGCGGTCTTGGGCAGAGCAGGAGCCATACCAAGCTGTGATACAACCAGAAATAATGCTTTCTATGGTGCATCTGTAAAAATTGGTGAGAGTCATAGCTGGCATGCCAAATTTCCTTAGTCTTCTGAGAAAGTGAAGGCATTCATGGGCTTTCTTAATTATAGTGTTGGCATTTCACATTTTCCCACATTATACCCTTTGCTAGATCTCAGTTCACTCACTTAATCTATCTATGTCCCCTTGTAGCTTTCTTATGACCGCTTCACAACTTACTTTCCTACCTATTTTAGTGCCATCACCATATATGACAAACATCCCAACTATCATTCAGGCAAATCATTTACATAAATTGTAAACAGTTGAGGTCCCTGACTGATCCCTGTCACGCACCACTCATCGCATCTTGCCAGCCTGCAAAAGATCCTCTTATGCATACTCTGCTTCCTGTTAGCCAACCAATGATCTATCCATGCTAATATGTGATCCACTATACCATGAATTTTTATTTAAACAATAACATTTGACATGGCACTTTATTAAATGCCTCCTGGAAATCTAAGTACAAATACGTCTCCTTTATCCACAGCACAGGTTATTTCCTCACATAACTCCAATAAATTGGTTAAACATGATTTCCCTTTCACAAAACCATGCTGATTCTGTCTGATTACCTTGAACTTAACTTTGTGCTGCTTTAGCCTTTTGATCATTTTTCTAACATTTTACCTATGACGGATGTTAACCTAACTGGTCTGTAGCTTCCTGCTTTCTGTCTTATTCTGCTTTTGAATAATGGGGTTACATTTGTTACCTTCCAATCCAATGGGCCCTTTCCGGTATCTAGGGAATTTTGGAAAATTAAAAGCTATGCATCAACTATCTCATTAGCAACTTCTTGTAAAACCCTCGGATTAAATCCATCAGGACCTGAGGACTTGTCAGTCTACAGCTCCAACAATTTACTCTGTACCACTTACTTCCCCAGTGATTGTAATTTTCCTGAGTTCCTCCCTCTCTTCCATTTCCTAATTTATAGCTGTTTCTGGGATGTTCCTTGTATCCTTCATAGAGAAGACTGATGTGAAATATATGTTCAGTTCATTTGCTTTGTCCTTGTTTTCCATTATTGATTCTCCAGGCTCACTTTCTATAGGACCAACACTCACTTTGTTAACTTGTTTCTTTTTTAAACACTTCTAGAAAATCTAACGATCTGTTTTTTATATTTATACGAGCTTGTTCTTGTACTCTAATTTTACCCTCATTAATATTTCATTCAGCTTTTGCTATTCCTTATATTCTGTCCAATCTTCTATGACTTTCTACCTATCTTTGTACAATTATATGCTTAACCTTTAAGTTTGATATTATCTTCAACTTTTTGAGTTAACCATGGATGCTTTATCCATCTCTTGGACTTTTTCTTACTCGTTGGAGTGTATCTGTTTTGTGCATTCTGAAATATCCCCTTAAATGTTTGCTACTCCATCTCTATTGACCTATGGGGTGGTGGTGGTGTAGTGGTATTGTTGCTGGACTAGTAATCCAGAGACCCAGGATCCCAGATTTGAATCCCACATTGGCAGATGGTGAAATTTAAATTAAGTAAAAATCTGGAATTAAAAGTCTAATGATGATCATGTTGCCATTGTTGATTGTTGTAAAAGCTCATCTGCTTTACTAATGCCCATTTAGGGAAGAAAATTTGCCATCCTTACCTGGTCTGGCCTACATATGACTCCAGATCCACAGCAATGTGGTTGACTCTTGAATGCCTCTGATATTCAGTTCAAGGGCAATGATGAATGGGCAATAAATACTGGACCAGCTGGCAAAATCCACATCCCATGAATGAATTTTTAAAAATGCTTTATCCTAATTTGCTATTCTCTTTTGCAAGCTCTGATTTCATGCCCTCATAATTGCCCTCATTTAAGTTTAAAAATATAGGCCGGGATTCTCCCAAAACAAAACTAAGTGCCCAAGGGGCGAGAAAATGGGAGTATTTCCCACTCGTTTTTTAGGCATACTTACCTAAATGAATCTCTGACACTCTGTGCAATGTAGAGTGCCTCAGCATGATTCATGTTGAAAAGTGGTGGGAGAGTCTATTGCCACCCGAGAGGTTGGCAGCACAGTGCTGAGTGGGCCACTGCACATGTGCCGATCTGTCAGTGCAGTGATCGGCGCATGCGCAGTGGCTCCCCCTGATCGCTGGCCTCCTGATCGCTGGCCTCTGATTGCTGGACCTTCCCTGGAACGCCTGATCGCTGGCCTTCCCGAACCCCGCCCCCCTCTGCTGATTTCTGGCCTCAGGAACCCCCCCACCCGGGCCAGCCCAGCCCCCTACCCCCACCCTCACCGATGGCCAGCTTCAATTGCCCTCCTCTTTCACCGATCCCAATGCAAAATGGCAGTGGGTCCACCCCCCACTGATCGCTCCAAATAGGCCCCGCCCAACAGTACACCCTACCACTTTGGCACTGCCCGGTGCCCGGTGGGCAGTGCCAAGTTGCCGACATCACTTATCCTGCCATCTCTAATATATGATAATTCATTAAAAATTGCAAATTTATTAATTTACAATTAATATAGCTTACACCTCCCAATAGGTTTTAGCACTGCCAGTAAATTTTACAATACTGATGAAACAATACAATGCACCCAATAGTGATAAAACTTTCTGTTTCTGATAATAGCAGTTACTGATTTACCTCTCCTTCTGCTGCACAATGTGGAAATTAAATACTGGAGGGTGAAAAAGAGTAGGTTAAAAACAGCACCTCCTACCAGGCCTTCACTGAACGCCCCACTCAGCACACTTTACGTCTTGCAGTAAACCTTAGCTAAAGCACCTCTTTTCCCCTGTGCACCGAACTCCCACCTGGAACCAAATTCCCAACTATACTCTCAGTATCTGTCTCATTCAGGCCAAAGTCTCCCCTTATTGACCACACACACCTCTTACTCAACATCCATATTCTTCAGTATCAAAACACTGGCTACAGTTCATGAGTTTTGTTGGGTGGGTCACAATGTGCATCTCCTGATACAAGATTCCCAAAACAAGCTCGCTACTCCAAGCTTCATCCCAGCAAGTGATTACTAGGAGGGCGGAGGAAACATTTCAGGGATGTCCTCAAAGCTTCACTGAAAAATGAAACATCCCCACTGATTTGTGAGAATCTCTTGGTCAAGGCCACCCAAACTGGAGAAGAAGCATCCGTGAAGGAGCCAGCCGTTTCGAACAATTCTGATATGCCCAGGTTGAGGTCAAGTGCAAACAGTTGAAGGAGCAGACCAAAATCCGAGCATCCCACCCACCTGCCTCATGAACCACTATCTATGCCACCTGTGGCATCGTGTGTGGATCCAGCACTGGACCTTTTAGTCACCTCAGAATCCACAACTCAGGAGTGGGTCCTAAGGGACAGACTAAGGAAAGAAATGCCAGCGGTTATCCTGGTTTTGAAAATAGGGACAGTGATTTTCCATTGTGTTCACATGGACTTTAGTATAGCATTTGACAAGGTCCCACATGGTAGGTTGGTACAAAAGGTTAAATCACAAGGGTGAACTAGCTAGATGGATTCAGAACTGGCTTGACCATAGAAGACAGAGGGTAGCGGTGGAAGGGTGTTTTTCTGAATGGACGTCTGTAACTAGTGGCGTTCCGCAGGGATCAGTGCTGGGACATCTGTTGTTTGTAATATGTATAAATGACTTGGAAGAAAAGGTAGCTGGTCTGATTAGCAAGTTTGCCAATGATACTAAGAATGCTGGAGTTGCAGATAGTGATGAAGATTGTCAGAGAATTCAGCAGGATATAGATAAACTGGAAAATTGGGCGGAGAAATGGCAGATGGAATTTAATCCGGTCAAATGCAAGGTGACACATTTTGGTAGATCAAATTCAGGTGGGAGCTATAAAATAAATGGCAGAACCATCAGGAGCATAGACACACAGAAAGATCTGGGAATACAGGTCGACAGATCCTTTACAGTGGCAGCATAGGTGGAAAAGGTGGTGAAGTAAGCATATGGCAAGCGTGCCATCATCAGCCGGGGCATCCAGTATAAAAGTTGGCAAATTATGTTACAGTTATATAAAACGTTAGGCCACGTTTGGAATACTGTGTCCAATTCTGGTCGCCACACTACCAGAAGGACGTGGTGGCTTTGGAGGGAGTACAGAAAAGGTTTACCAGGATGTTGCCTGGTATGGAGGGTATTAGCTATGAGGAAAGATAGAATAAACTGGGATTGTTCTCTCTGGAAAGATGGAGGCTGAGGGGGCGACCTGATAGAAGTTTATAAAATTATGAGGGGCACATATATGGTGCACAGTTGGAAGCTTTCTCCCAGGGCAGAAATGACAATCACAAGGGGACACATGTTCAAGGTAAGGGGTCCAAGGTTCAGTAGAGATGTGTGAGGGATGTTTTTTTACAGGAGGGTGGTGGGGGACCTGGAATGCACTGCCAGGTGAGGTGGTTGAGGCAAATACGTTAGCAACATTTAAAACTTATAGGCACATGAACAGGGCAGGGTATAGCGGGATACAGGCGGTTAGTCTAGATAGGACAATGTGATTGACGCAGGCTTGATGGGCTGAAGGGCCTGTTCCCATGCTGTACTGTTCTTTGTCTTCACATGGGATTTCACATATTAATGTGTAACAGCAAAACTGTACTTTTATCTTGGGCGAGCAGCAATTTCCTCATTCAAATTCTGGATAAACTAGAGTCAAGGGATA
Source organism: Mustelus asterias (assembly GCF_964213995.1). NCBI lineage: Eukaryota > Metazoa > Chordata > Chondrichthyes > Carcharhiniformes > Triakidae > Mustelus > Mustelus asterias. The sequence goes on along the minus strand of NC_135814.1, from coordinate 46,926,906 downwards.
GGATTTTCCGGCCGCACTCACCCCAAGGCCGGGAATTCCTGCTTGAGGTCCATGGACCTTTTTCGCATGGTCCGCCCTGTGGCGGATGGGACGGGAAAATACCGCCCGTGGTCTTTGTCCCCTACTCCCCATCAGAAACTTGACACTGCTGCCATTAGCTCCACCTTACTTCCTGGAAATAACTTTGGCACTAAAAGTTCCAGAGATTTCTGATTCTTCAATTTCTCAATAAAAATGAGCAATTCAGCTACTCAACAGCGTCAAAACTAACTGCCTCTGTCTCATTCCCCAATGTTGAATTCAATTCAGTGCCTAATATATTATATATATATATAAAATCGCTATAGTCCCAGAGGACCATAGGCTATTCTCCCCTTTGAGGTGGAGAGCTAACTGGTAGTGATTTAACATGAGGGTCACCTCACCTGTGAGGAATAAAAGAATGACCAGGATGAGGTTAGGGCCGGTCAAGGACAGTGGTGGGAACTTGTGTATGGAATCAGTAGAGATAGGCGAGGTGATGAATGAATACTTTTCTTCAGTGTTCACCAAGGAGAGGGGCCATGTTTTTCAGGAAGAGAAGGTGTTACAGGCTAATAGGCTGGAGGAAATAGATGTTCGGAGGGAGGATGTACTGGCAGTTTTGAATAAACTGAAGGTCGATAAGTCCCCTGGGCCTGATGAAATGTATCCTAGGATTCTTTGGGAGGCGAGGGATGAGATTGCAGAGCCTTTGGCTTTGATCTTTGGGTCCTCGCTGTCCACGGGGATGGTGCCAGAGGACTGGAGAGTGGCAAATGTTGTTCCTCTGTTTAAGAAAGGGAATAGAAATGACCCTGGTAATTATAGACCGGTTAGTCTGACTTCGGTGGTTGGTAAATTGATGGAAAAGGTCCTTAGGGATGGGATTTACGACCATTTAGAAAGATGCGGATTAATCCGGGATAGTCAGCACGGATTTGTGAAGGGCAAATCGTGCCTCACAAATTTGATAGAATTTTTTGAGGAGGTAACTAGGTGTGTTGATGAAGGTAGGGCGGTTGATGTCATATACATGGATTTTAGTAAGGCGTTTGATAAGGTCCCCCATGGTCGGCTTATGATGAAAGTAAGGAGGTGTGGGATAGAGGGAAAGTTGGCCGATTGGATAGGTAACTGGCTGTCTGATCGAAGACAGAGGGTGGTGGTGGATGGAAAATTTTCGGACTGGAGGAAGGTTGCTAGCGGAGTGCCGCAGGGATCGGTGCTTGGTCCTCTGCTCTTTGTGATTTTTATTAATGACTTAGAGGAGGGGGCTGAAGGGTGGATCAGTAAATTTGCTGATGACACCAAGATTGGTGGAGTAGTGGATGAGGTGGAGGGGTGTTGTAGGCTGCAAAGAGACATAGATAGGATGCAAAGCTGGGCTGAAAAATGGCAAATGGAGTTTAACCCTGATAAATGTGAGGTGATTCATTTTGGTAGGACTAATTTAAATGTGGATTACAGGGTCAAAGGTAGGGTTCTGAAGACTGTGGAGGAACAGAGAGATCTTGGGGTCCATATCCACAGATCTCTAAAGGTTGCCACTCAAGTGGATAGAGCTGTGAAGAAGGCATATAGTGTGTTAGCTTTTATTAACAGGGGGTTGGAGTTTAAGAGCCGTGGGGTTATGCTGCAACTGTACAGGACCTTGGTGAGACCGCATTTGGAATATTGCGTGCAGTTCTGGTCACCTCACTATAAGAAGGATGTGGAAGCGCTGGAAAGAGTGCAGAGGAGATTTACCAGGATGCTGCCTGGTTTGGAGTGTCGGTCTTATGAGGAAAGGTTGAGGGAGCTGGGGCTGTTCTCTCTGGAGCGGAGGAGATTGAGGGGAGACTTAATAGAGGTTTATAAAATGATGAAGGGGATAGATCGAGTGAACGTTCAAAGACTATTTCCTCGGGTGGATGGAGCTATTACGAGGGGGCATAACTATAGGGTTCATGGTGGGAGATATAGGAAGGATATCAGAGGTAGGTTCTTCACGCAGAGAGTGGTTGGGGTGTGGAATGGACTGCCTGCAGTGATAGTGGAGTCAGACACTTTAGGAACATTTAAGCGGTTATTGGATAGGCACATGGAGCACACCAGGATGGTAGGGAGTGGGATAGCTTGATCTTGGTTTCAGATGAAGGTCGGCACAACATCGTGGGCCGAAGGGCCTGTTCTGTGCTGTACTGTTCTATGTTCTATGTTCTATGTCTTATGGTCTTATGTCTTATGGTTTTAGGTTAGCGTATCCAGGCCCTGATACCATTTTTGGCAGAGTATGCCAATTTGAAGACAGGAGAAACTGTAATTACATAGATGTTTCAGTAATTTAATTTTGAGGGTCTTGTACATGGCAATGGTTTCCATGTGTGGCAGGGATGTACTGAAGAGCCAACCCTACATTCTGATGATGAAATCCCATCATCACAAGGAGTGCAGTGTAATTAGGGCGTTGGTTTTAATAGAGATATAAAAGCATTGATTATGCTGTGCCCAGCAGCATCAATATCATTCGGCCTCTATACAGGAATTACTCACAGGGCAAGGCTAGATGTAATTAAAGAAAACTCCCTCTCTGGCTCTGATTGGTGTAGCCAATGAGAAAGGCAGCCTGAATTGAGTGCAGCGCCGCAATGCTGTTGGGCTAGCCGAGCTGTCAATCTCTCAGCAGGGCTGTGATCACCCACAAGCTGCTGGAAGCGCTGTGCAAAGCCCAGCCTGTTTTTCTTGGGGTGGAGATCGTGCAATGTTCAGGCAATGTTGAAGGATAGCGACACTGGGAATTGGTGAGTGCACTGAATTGTTAACGATGGGCAGCTGGGGGAGGGGTAAATAAATCGTCTAACATCCTGCTTCCCAGAGCGGCGGGGGCTGGCTATCTGTGAACAGGTAAGGCCGGTCAAGTCAGGGATGTCAGCAGCACACTGAACATGCAACATGCCCCTTGAGCAGCGCTCCCCCTCTGGGACCTGCAGTTATTTGGGATTTTTTGTTTTTCTTTCCGCATAGGTCCAGGAGTTACATAAAGGCCATCCTACTGTGTTGTTTTCCTACTTCTTGTTTTTTGCTCACCTCCTTCCGCTGTTGAACGGAGTGAATCCCGCCCGTTCCGTTTGACTGGGGCCCTGGCTACAAGCAATGTCAGTCTGGGTGACAGCACCATCACCTCCCAGATACTGAGCAAGGTCCCCTGCAGCTCCCGAGGGAATCCCAGCCAAATGTGTATCCGGGACAAGTATGTATGTATGTGTGTTTGTGTGCGGGGTTGGAGGGTGTGAGCGTTTGGTAATTTGCAATGAGAGTCATCCCAGTGCTTCCTGTGCTATTTAATACTTTCAAATTCTCATCCCCATCCTCCATGGCTTCACCCCTCTCTATCTGCAATCTCATCCAGCCTCAACCCTCTGAGACACCTGTGCTCCTCTAATTCTGGCCTTTTGAGCATCCCCAATTTCATTTGCCCTACCATTGGTGGTAGCACTGTCAAATGCCTGGATCTTTAAAGGAGCAACGCTCCAAAAGCTAATGGTGTTTGCTACCAAATAAACCTGTTGGACTTTAACCTGGTGTTGTTAAAACTCTTACTGGATCTTTAAACTCAGGGATTCCCTCCCTAAGCTTCTCTGCCTCTTGACCTCTTTGAAGCTACTCCTTAAAACCTGCCTGTTTGACCGAGCTTTTGGTCTTCTAACTTATGTAGCACAGTTTAATGCTGCTGCTGTGAAGCACATTGGGAAGTTACACCATACTAACAGGGCTCTACCAATATAAGTTGTTACTGGTGTATGTTGGTGAATTTTGCATGTTTGGAGTTTCCTCCACATTTGCAGCCAAAGATGCTCGTAATCTGGATGTAACCAAATCAAGTGGCTTAAAAGATTGTGGAAATTTTTGAGTAAGCGAATGGCACTGATTTCCATTCATGGGCATCACTAGCCAGGCTAGTATTTGTTGCCCATCCCTTGTTGACCTTGAGAAGTTGGTGGTGAACCTCTGGCTCCAGCACCTTCATGGTTTGCTGCAGGTTGCTGCACAGTGGTTTGCACTGCTGCCTCATAGTGCCAGAGACCTGTGTTCGATTCTGGCCTTGGGAGACTGTGGAGTTTGCACATCCTCTCTGTGTCTGTCTGGGCTTCCTCCAGGTGCTCTGGTTTCCACCCACATTCCGAAAGATGCGTCGGTTAGGTGGATTGGCCATGGTAAATGCATGGGGTTACTGGGAGAGGGCAGGGCCTGCATAAGATGCTCTTTCGGAGAGTCAGTGCAGACTCAATGGGCTGTATGGCCTCCTGCACTGTAGGGATGCTATGGGTATCTGCATCCATTGAGCTGGCAGCCTCATATGTGGAGGAGGTGGCTCCACTTTAGAAAAATGCCATTGAGGCTGCAACTTTTTTCCTAATTGGGGCTTTAACCCAATTAATTGGTTGCTCGCCTCCATTCAGCAGGCAATCGGTCTTATTCCCATCCCTTCTCTTGTTGGGGCACCATCCTGACCCGATTCCCACCACCTCACATTTACCTGGGCCTCCAGCCTCCAAGCCCATCATCACATGGCCAGGAAAATTCCATTCAATATTCCAGGTCGATAATCTTTCATCGCCCTGAAATGTTAACTTTGTTTCTCACTCTCTACAGGTGTTGCCAGGCAGCTTTTTTAGATCTCTCGTATTTACTTTGACAATTGGAAAAGATGATGGTGAGCCATCCTCTTGAACTGCTGCAGTACATGTGATGTAGGTACATTGACAGTGCTGTTAGGATGGGAGTTTCAGGATTTTGACCCAGTGACAGTGAAGGAACAGTGATTATAGTTCAAAATCAGATTGGTTTGTGGTTTGGGGGGGAATTTGTATGTGGTCGTGTTCCCATGCATCTGCTGCCCTTGCCCTTCCAGGTGATAGAGGGTTAAGAAGGCAGCGTAGTGGTATTGTCATTCGTCTAGTAATCTAGAGACCCAGTGTATTGCTTAGGGTTTAAATCCCACCATGGCAGATGGTGGAATTTGAATTCAATAAAAAACACAGGAATTAAAAATATAATGCTGACTATTGTCGATTGTCATAAAAACCTACCTGGTTCACTAATGTACCTTGGGGAAGGAAATCCTACATGTGACTGTAGACCCGCTGCAATGTGGCTGACTCTTAAAAGTGACTCAATTGCATAAAACCACTACAAAGTCTTCAAAAAAGGAATGAAACTGGATGGGTCACCCAGCATCAACCTGGGCATTGGAAGTGACAATGGCAAATGTGCCAACCCCTACAAAGTTAATGTCTCAGTTACCAGCATCACCAACAGGACATAACCAGCAGAGATGGCAATAGAGTAGTATAGAGTCAGGAGGGAGTCCTCAACATCAGACCCCCTGAGGTTTCATCAGGTCAAACATGGGCAAGTAAACCTACACTACACTTGGAGAAAGCATTGGGTGGCAAGGGCCCAAAATATACACTGGGCAGAGGACTTCAATGCCCTTCATCAAATGTGGCACAGTAGCACCACTGCTGACCAAGCTGGTCAAGTCCTAAAGGACAGAGCTGCTGGACTGGGTGTGCGGTAGGTATTGAGGGAACCAACAAGAGAAAAATATACTTGACCTCATCCTCACCAACCTACCGCACATGCATCTGTCCATGACATTAGTAGGAGTGAGCACCGCACAGTCTTTGTGGAGATGAAGCCCTCTCTTCACACTGAGGACGCCCTCCATAGTGGTGCGTGGCACTACCTAAGTGATAATTGGGATAGATTTAGAACAAATTGAGCATCTAGAGACCTGGCAACATTGTGAGCCATCAATAGCCGCAGAATTGTGTGCCAAGCAGCAAGTGATTAAAGTTTATTTATTAGTCACAAATCGGCTTACATTTATACTGCAGTGAAGTTACTGTGAAATACCCCTAGTCGCCACACTCCGGCATCTGTTCGGATCGATGCACCTAACCAGCACGTCTTTCGGACTGTGGGAGGAAACCGGAGGAAGCCCACACAGACATGGGGAGAACGTGCAAACTCCACACAGTGACCCAAGCAGGGAATTGAACTTGGGTCCCTGGCGTTGTGAGGCAGCAGTGCTAACCACTATGCCACCGTGCCGCCCGCACGGATAGCATAGATTGGGATTGCATAGACGGAGCTATCTAATCCCACAACCAATGGATCAGATCTAAGTTCTACAATTCTGCCACATCCAGCCTTGAATCCAGCCAGGTGGTGGACAACTAAGCAGTTCACTGCAGGAGGAGGCCCCACAAATATTCCCATCCTTTGTGAGGGGAGCCTAGCACATCAGTGCAAAAAATAAGGCTGAGGCATTTGCAAAAATCTTCAGCCAGGAAGTGCTGATTGGGTGATACATCTCAACCTTCTGAGGTTCCCAGCATCACAGATTCCAGTATTTAGCCAACTTCATTCATGTAACATCAAGAAACGGCTAATGGCACAGGATACTTCAAAGGCTATGGGACTGAAGACTTGTGTGCCCGAATGTGTCGTGCCATTATCTAGCCGGCAATGTGAAAAATTGCCCAGGTATGCCTCGTACACAAGAAGCCGGACAAATCTAACCCAGCCAAGTACCGACCTATTCTGGCAATGGAACTGAAGACTTGTGAGCCAGAACTTGTCACGCCATTAGTCAAACTGTTCCAGTACAGATACAGGATAGACATCTACCTGACAATGTGGAAAATTGCCCAGGTATGCCCCATACACAAAAAGCAGGACAAATCCAACCCGGCCAAGTACCGACCTGTCAGTCGGCTGTCAATCATCATTAAAGTGATGGAAGGGATAATCAACAGTGCTATCAAATGGCACTTGCTTAGGAGTAATCTACTCAGTTTGGGTTCAGCCTGGGTCCTGACCTCATTCAGCCTTGGTTCAAACATGGACAAAAGAGTTGAACTCCAGAGGTGATGTGAAAGTGATTGACCTTGGTCAAATGCAGCCTTGATATCAAGTGAGGCATTAAGGAATCCTAGCAAATGGAGAAAGACTGCAGAAAGCTGCAGCATAGAGAGATTGGGGATGCTTGTTCATAAATCACAAAAAGCTAGAATGCACGTTCAGCAGCTAATAGGGAAAGGGAATGGAGTATAATAACAGGGAAAAGTCTTGCTAAAACTACGCAAGGCACTAATTAGACCACACCTGGGATACTTTGAACAGATTTGGTCCCCTTATCTAAGGAAAGATACACTGGCATTGGAAGCAGTCCAGAGAAGGTTCATGACATTGATCCTGGGTATGGAGGAAAGGAGAGGTTGTGTAGGTTGGGCCTGTACTCATTGGGGTTCCGAATATTGTGTGCCAACCTATTGAGACATAGGATTCTCGGGGCTTGACAGGGTAGGTGCTGAGAGGTTGTTTCTGCTTGTGGGAGAGTCTAGGACTTGAGGGCATTATCTCCGAGTAAGGGGTTGCCCAATTAAGTTAGTGATGAGGAGGAATTTCCTTTCTGAAGGTAGTGAATGTGTAGAATTCTTTACTACAGAGGGTTGTAGAGGCTGGGTGTTTAAGTATGTTAAAGGCAGACAGCGACAGATTTTTAAGGGAATCAAGGGGATACGGAAGGAAAGTGGAATTGAGGATTATCATAACAGATCATTCATAATCTCATTGAATGGCAGAGCAGATTCGATGGGCTGAACGTTAAGGTCTTGTAGCAAAACTGGAGTCAAAAGGGGATCGGGGGAAACTCTCTGCTGGTTGGAGTCATACCGACCACATTGTGGTTGTTGGAAGTCAGTCATCTCAACATCAGGATATCGCTTCAGAAGTTCCTGAGGGGAACGTCCAACCATCTTCAGCCACTTCATCAATGACCTTCCTTCCATCATAAGGCCAAAAATGGGGATTGTTATACATTTAAAAGGGTATCAGGTTGCTTTAAGAGTTGATCACATGATTTGATGGTGATATCATTCGGGTGTTTGCACAGGCTGCTGTTTTACTTTTAGTTTGTACTCTGTATAGTAAATATCTCTTAATAAATCTGTTGTTGAATCTACATTTGCAAACCACATTTATTTATTTCTGCTAAAACCCACAACCCCTAACGTAGTTTGAACATTACAGAATGAAAATTCTCGATGAAACAAATCCTGTTCATCGAGAATTTAGAGAAAAGATCCTAAGTAGAAGAAAAAAATCATTGTGGGTCCTCACACTTTGAATATTAGAAGGCTGGGGAGAAGCTACAACAGGATTAGGTTGGGTTTGTATTCGTTGGAATTTAGAAGGCTGAGGAGGGATCTTATAGAGACCTATAAGATAATGAAGGGGCTGGATAGGGTAGAGGTGGAGAGATTCTTTCCACTTAGAAAGGAAACTAGAACTAGAGGGCACAGCCTCAAAATAAAGGGGAGTCGGTTTAGGACAGAGTTGAGGAGGAACTTCTTCTCTCAGAGGGTGGTGAATCTCTGGAATTCTCTGCCCACTGAAGTGGTGGAGGCTACCTCGTTGAATATGTTTAAATCACGGATAGATGGATTCCTGATCGGTAAGGGAATTAAGGGTTATAGGGATCAGGCGGGTAAGTGGAACTGATCCACTTCAGATCAGCCATGATCTTATTGAATGGCGGGGCAGGCTCGAGGGGCTAGATGGCCTACTCCTCCTATTTCTTATGTTCTTATTAAAGATTGAAGTGCCAGGAAGATCAAATAAGAGAAAAAGTTCTCTGTGTGGTTTTAAAAGTGGAGGTTTTTCTAATCGGAGAAGGGTGAAATTCCAGGCAGCATCTGGCATATTTGAGAAGACTGGATGTTTTGCTCTACAGCTGAGGTAATTTTAAATTTAAAGTACCTCAAGTCAACAGTCTCCAGGGTAAAAAGGGAAGACCGTATATATAAAAAAAATACTAAGCAGTCATGTTGCTAGTGTCTGCAAGAGAAATGGTGGTCAATTGGACGCCATGTGTTCTTTCAATGAAGAAAATTAATCATGAAGTTCCTGTGCTGAGCGTTTTCAGTACTTTGTACAAGCAAATAAAATTTAAAAACCAAGTTGCTCATACCAGTTTCAGTACAATAGGAACTAAAACCTACAATTTGCTCCGGACCTTGGTTCACCCAGCAAAGCCAGGAAGCAAAACTTATAACTTGACAAAGATCCTTGAAGAGCATTACTCTCAAGTCACTGATCATTGAAGAATGGTTCAGGTTCCACTGAAGGAATCGAGTGGAAAGTAAAAGCATTGCTCAATTTGTGGCAACCATTAAAAGGCTAGCGGAGGGATGGGTTGGTAAGTTTGCCGACGACACGAAGGTTGGTGGGGTTGTGGATTGGAGGGATGTCAGAAGTTACAGAGGGACATAGATAGGATGCAAGACTGGGCGGACAAGTGACAGATGGACTTCAACCCAGATAAATGCGTCGTGGTCCATTTTGGTAGGTCAAATGGGATGAAGGAGTACAATATAAAGGGAAAGACTCTTAGTACTGTAGAGGATCAGAAGGACCTTGGGGTCTGGGTCCATAGGACTCTGAAATCGGCCCCGCAGGTGGAGGAGGTGGTTAAGAAGGCGTATGGTGTGCTGGCCTTTATCAATCGAGGGATTGAGTTTAGGAGTCCGGGGATAATGATGCAGCTATATAAGACCCTCGTCAGACTCCACTTGGAGTACTGTGCTCAGTTCTGGTCGCCTCACTATAGGAAGGATGTGGAAAAGATTGAAAGGGTGCAGAGGAGATTTACAAGGATGTTGCCTGGATTGAGTGGCATGCCTTATGAGGATAGGCTGAGGGAGCTCGGTCTTTTCTCCTTGGAGAGACGAAGGATGAGAGGAGACCTAATAGAGGTATATAAGATGTTGAGAGGCATAGATCGGGTGGACTCTCAGAGGCTTTTTCCCAGGGTGGAAATGTCTGCTACGAGAGGACACAGGTTTAAGGTGCTGGGGGGGTGTAGGTACAGGGGAGATGTTAGGGGTAAGTTTTTCACACAGGGTGGTGGGCGAGTGGAATCGACTGCCGTCAGTGGTGGTGGAGGCGAACTCAATAGGGTCTTTTAAGAGACTCCTGGATGAGTACATGGAGCGTAATAGGATGGAGGGTTATAGGTAGGTCTAGAAGGTAGGGATGTGTTCGGCACAACTTGTGGGCCGAAGGGCCTGTTTGTGCTGTAGTTTTTCTATGTTTCTAACATTGTGAGTTTGAGTCATTAGAAGATACTGTTCGAGATGATCTAGTTTGTAGTCTCCAGAATGAGGCTATCCAAGGAAGATTGCTTCCTGAACATGCTTTGACTTGAACAACAGCAGTAGAAATCCATGTTGATGGAACTGGTGGCTAAAGAGGCTTCACAATTTTTGGTGCAGGAATTAAGATCCACAAGTTGAGTAAAATAAGGGCCCATGGTATTCGAGGCAAGGTACTAACATGGATTGACGATTGGCTGTCAGACAGAAGGCAGAGAGTTGGGATAAAAGGTTCTTTCTCAGAATGGCAACCGGTGACAAGTGGTGTCCCGCAGGGTTCAGTGTTGGGGCTACAGCTGTTCTCTTTATATATTAACGATCTAGATGACGGGACTGGGGGCATTCTGGCCAAGTTTGCCGATGATACAAAGATAGGTGGAGGGGCAGGTAGTATTGAGGAGGTGGGGAGGCTGCAGAAAGATTTAGACAGTTTAGGAGAGTGGTCCAAGAAGTGGCTGATGAAATTCAACGTGGGCAAGTGCGAGGTCTTGCACTTTGGAAAAAAGAATAGAGGCATGGACTATTTTCTAAACGGTGACAAAATCCATAATGCTAAAGTGCAAAGGGACTTGGGAGTCCTAGTCCAGGATTCTCTAAAGGTAAACTTGTAGGTTGAGTCCGTAATTAAGAAAGCAAATGTAATGTTGTCATTTATCTCAAGAGGCTTGGAATACAAAAGCAGGGATGTACTTCTGAGGCTTTATAAAGCACTGGTTAGGCCCCATTTGGAGTACTGTGAGCAATTTTGGGCCCCACACCTCAGGAAGGACATACTGGCACTGGAGCGGGTCCAGCGGAGATTCACACGGATGATCCCAGGAATGGTAGGCCTGACATACGATGAACGTCTGAGGATCGTGGGATTATATTCATTGGAGTTTAGGAGGTTGAGGGGAGATCTAATAGAAACTTACAGGATAGTGAACGGCTTAGATAGGATGGACGTAGGGAAGTTGTTTCCATTAGCAGGGGAGACTAGGACGCGGGGGCACAGCCTTAGAATAAAAGGGAGTCACTTTAGAACAGAGATGAGGAGAAATTTCTTCAGCCAGAGAGTGGTAGGTCTGTGGAATTCATTGCCACAGAGGGCTGTGGAGGCCGAGACGTTGAGCGTCTTCAAGACAGAAATTGATAAATTCTTGATTTCTCGAGGAATTAAGGGCTATGGGGAGAGAGCGGGTAAATGGAGTTGAAATCAACCATGATTGAATGGTGGAGTGGACTTGATGGGCCGAATGGCCTTACTTCCGCTCCTATGTCTTATGGTCTAACTGCCCATAAGAAGTCAAAACAGCAACAAACATGTGACAGATGTGCCAAAATGGGCCATTCAGTGAGTGAATGCTATAGTAAGGGTAGTTAATGCGAGAATTGTGGTAAAATGGGTCACATTGCAAAAGCTTGTTGGGCTAGGCCAACTTGTCCTGAGGAGAATATTCAGGAAAAAAAAGATTCTGGGTATCCTCCAGGAAAAGATATTCTACAAAAATAATTTACAACATGGAAGAAGAAAATTACGACTGTGGAAAAAGAGAATGTACAAAAATGTGATGAAGAGCTCCAACTGAATGTCTCACCCATACAACGTGAATCACATAGATTCTGGGTGATTCCGAAGTTAAATGGACAACCTATTAGGATGGAGGTTGATGCTCGTGCTGCTGTATCTTTAATTCCTGAGATTACATATCAACAAAAAGTGAAGCATCTTTATTTAAAACCAGCTCATGTGATTTTAAGGACATACATGGAAGAGATTGTGCTCTGAAAAGGTTACATCATGGTCAACTTAAAAGTTGAGTGGACAAACAGCTGAGTTGTCTGTCCATGTGGTCCGTGGTCATTTTCCAGCTCAATTGCGAGTTCATGGTTGGAGAAAATAAAGCTTGACTCAAGTGCTGCCAACAGATTGGTTGATGTCAAAACAGATTTACAGCACCTTCTGGGTAAATACAAGAGTGTATTTGAAGAGACACTTGGCTTAATAAAGGGAGTTAAGTGAAACTCAAGATAAAGCCTCAAAGCAAGATAGGTGTCATTTGCAATTTGTCCCAAGGTTGAACAATAATTAGTATGACTTGTTAGAGCCAGTTACAATGATTTATTGGGCTTCCCCCATCATACCTATGATGAAACCAGATGGTTCAGTTTGTACTTGTGGTGATTTTAAAACAACCATAAATCCAGTGCTGTGCTGATCAATATCCACTTCCTATAATTGAAGATAAGTTTACTGGATTATCGGGTGGGCAAAAATTCAGCAAGATTGATTTTTCACAAGCATATTTACAGATGAATGTAACTGCTGAATCTCAGCCATTGCTCACCATCATTACTCATGAAAGGTATTTTTTTGTTGTAAAAGGTTGCTTTTTGGAATTACATCTGCACCAGCCCTATTCAAAAGATCGATGGATCAGCTTTTAAGTGGTCTCTCGACCTGGATGATATTTTAATTACAGGGCCCAGTGAACAAGAGCACTTGAATAATTTAGAAGTAACATTGGAACTCCTTCAAGCACATGTTCTGTGTATCAAGAAACAAAAGAGTGACATCTCGTTTTTGACAACCTAAGGAGGTGGACGCTATTTTAGAAGCACCACATCCTACAAATGTGACACAATTGAGGTCATTTTTTATTAATAAATTACTATGGTAAATTTGTTCCTAACTTAGCTACATTATTGAAGTCTAGCATAATTAGTTATGTGTGAAACAGTCATGAGACTGGACAACAGAATGTGAGAAAGAATATATGGATGTCAAAGATGCCTTGAAGACGTTTGAAGTGTAGGTTCATTTTAATCCGAAGCTTCACCTTTATAGAGTAGGGGCAGCAGTTTCACATATATGCCTTTGGGAGAAGAATGACCAATAGCATTTGCTTTGCGTATTCTGAGTGTTGCTGAATCTAACTATGCTTAGCTAGAAAAAGAAGCATTGAGAATAATTTTTGGTGTACGAAGGTTTCATAATTATTTATATGGTTGTCATTCCACATCATTGATCATCAACCCTGAACTATTTTTGGGCCATGTAAAGACATACTGTCGTTAGCTGTGAGTCAATTGCAAAGATGGTCACTGATTTAACATTCTTATCATGAATCAGAGCCATGCAGATCCATTATCAAGCTTACCTTTACCGACGAGTGGATGCCACCAACTAGTTTTGCTAATGGTCTTTATTTTTCGCTAGTAGATCATTTGCCTGGTGGCAGCTTCTTGAGCTCAGAGACATACCAGAAACAATCTTATGATGGATATGGTATTGAAAGGAACAATAGCTGGAACGCATTGTCCACAACCTGATTTAAAACCATATGTGTCAAGAAAGCTTGAGTTGACTGTCCAAGGTTGGTGTCTGTTGAGGGGAATCCGAGTGATTATTCCTCCTAGTCCATGTAGAAGAGTCCTTTTGAACAACTACATGAAGGACATCCTGGTATAGACCGGATGAAGGAATTAGCATGTAGTTATTTTTGGCCACATCTGGATGCTCAGATTGAAGAAAAAATTGTACAGTGTCCATCCTGTGCATAGCTAAGAAATACACCACTGTTGTCTCCTTTACATTCTTGGGAGTGCCCTAAAATGTTGTAGCAACAATTGCATGTAGATTTTTCTGATCCGTTTGAGGGCTACATGTTCTTAGTCATTATTGATGCACATTCAATTTGGCCAGAAGTCATTATCATGAGAACTACTACTGAAGAAACCATTGAAAAACTTAACAACATTTTTGCAAGATTTGGTTAAACCGGAACAGATTATTAGCGATAATGGTTCACAGTAAACTTCATAAGATTTTGAGGATTACCTCAAAATAAGTGGTATTCGGCAAATAAAATCTGCAGATTATCATTCATCAGCCAATGGATCAGCTGAAAGATTTGTACAATCCTTGAAACATTCATGAAAGCTTCAAAAGAGCAAGGTTTGTTATCACATGGTGTGCATTGTCTTTTGGCATCTTTATAGAAACACTATACGTATGCTAGCCAAAGTTCATCTGCGTTACTCCTCTTAATGAGAAAGTCGAGAACTATCGTTTGATTGTTTTTACCTCCAGAAACCTCAGTGATAGAAGGGCGTCAACAACAACCTTAAGTTGCTAGATGGGAAGTGAGGGCAAAACAATGCTTGTTTGAACAAGGAGATCAAATGTTAGCGTGTAATTATGCCACAAGCGACAAATGGATACCAGCCATAGTTTTAGCAAAAGCAAGTCCAATTTCTTACACGATTCAAATCAAAGATGAACTAGTTTGGTAGTGCCATGCTGACTAGTTATTCTCTCAATGATTTTTCAGAATCATCTCCAGAAGTACCAATTTCTTTAGTCCCAAATGTTGTGATTACTACTACGGAAGATGTAAATACTACGATGGAAGATTAGTTGAATTTGAGTTGCCTGATTATTATGTCTTAGCTACTGTACCACCTAGGAATGGTGCAGAATTAATTCCAAGAGAAGTGTCTACTGAAGTTCCAAATCGTATTTTTAAGGTCAAGTATAGCCAAATTCCAGATCGTATAAAAGCAAAGACGAATATAATGTCCTCACGGTGGCACAGTGGTTAAATTAAAGTTTATTTATTAGTCCCGAGTAAGGCTTACATTAGCACTGCAATGAAATTACTGTGAAATTCGCCTAGTCGCCACATTCTGGCGCTTGTTCGGGTCAATCCATCTACCAGCATGTCTTTCAGACTGAGAGGAAACCAGAGCACCTGGAGGAAACCCACGCAGACATGGGGAGAATGTGCAAACTCCACACACAGCGAGCCAAGCCGGGAATCAAATCCAGGTCCCTGGCACTGTGAGGCAGCAGTGCTAACCACTGTGCCACTGGTTAGCACTGCTGCCTTAGAGCGCCAGGGACCCAGGTTCGATTCCCGGCTTCGGTCACTGTCTGTATGGAGTCTGCATGTTCTCATGTCCGTGTGGGTTTCTTCCGGATGCGGTGGTTTCCTCCCACAGTCTGAAAGACATGCTGGTTAGGTGCATTGGCCATGCTAAGTTCTTCCTAACAGGTATTGGAGTGTGGCGACTCAAGGATTTTCACAACTTAATTGCAGTGTTAATGTAAGCCTACTTGTGACACTAATTAATAAACGTTACAAAACTTTTCCTGGTTGACTCTTATTAACGGTGTATCATGATTAGTGATGCATAGTAGTGTCTAGCGTATTATTGATCCTATGTATAACATTGTAGTAATTTGTTGTCATGACCAGAGAAGTAAAAGGGGAGGGTTGTTATAAATTTAAAATGGTTGCAGGTTGCTTTAAGAGTTGATCACATATTTGATGGTGATGTCATTAGGGTGTTTGCAGAGGCTGCTGTGTTACTTTCAGTAAAACAGCACTGTGCAGTGCAAAAAGCATCTATTTCAAAAAATCTGTTATTGGTTGAATCTACCTGTGCAAACAACATTCATTCCTTTGCTAAAATCCACAACCCCTAACATAGAACATTATAGGATATTCGCTAATCGCAGATGATTGCACAGTGTTCAACACCAGTTGCGCCTCTTCAATTTTGAAGCAGTACACGTCCAAATGCACCAAGTCCTGGACAGTATTCAAGCTTAAGTTGACAAATAACATTCACGCTATCAGTTTTAGGCCAATGCCATTTCCAACAAGACAGAATTTCACCATTGTCCCTTGACATTCAGTGGCATTAGAGTCATAGAGGTTTATAGCATGGAAACAGGCCCTTCGGCCCAACTTGTCCATGCCACCCCTTTGTTTTTAACTAGATGCTTTTTGAACTGTACAGAGTGCTGTTTTACTGAAAGTAACACAGCAGCCTCTTGTTTGGCCCATATCTCTCTATACCAATCTTATCCATGTAACTGTCTAAATGCTTTTTAGAAGACAAAATTGTACCTGCCTCTACTACTACCTCTGGCAGCTTGCTCCAGACACTTGCCACCCTGTGTGAAAAAATTGCCCCTCTGGATCCTTTTGTATCTTTCCCCTCTGACCTTAAACCTATGCCCTCTAGTTTTAGACTCCTCTACCTATGGGAAATGATGTTGACTATCTACCTTATCTATGCTCCTCATTATTTTACAGACCTCTCAGATCACCCCTCAGCCCCCTACTCTCCAGAGAAAAAAGTCCCAGTCTATCCAGCCTCTCCTAATAGCTCAAACCATCAAGTCCTGGTAGTATCCTAGTAAATATTTTGTGCACTCTTTCTAGTTTAGTAATATCCTTTCTATAATAGGGTGACCAGAACTGTTCACACTATTCCAAGTGTGGCCTTACCAATGTCATGTACAAGACATCCCAACTTCTGTATTCAAAGTTCTGACCAATGAAACCAAGCATGCTGAATGCTTTCTTCACCACTCTATCCACCTGTGACTCCACTTTCAAGGAGCTATGAACATGTACCCCTAGATCTCTTTGTTCTATAACATTCCCCAACACCCAACCATTAACTGAGTAAGTCCGGCCCTGCATCAGCTCGCATTTATCCAAATTAAACTCCATCTGCCATTCGTCTGCCCACTGGCCCAATTGATCAAGATCCCGGTGCAATCCTCAATCTTCTTCATTGTCCACTATGCCACCAATCTTGGTGTCATCTGCAAACTTACTAACCATACCTCCTAAATTCTCATCCAAATCATTAATATAAATGACAAATAACAGTGGACCCAGCACTGATCCCTGAGGCACACTGCTGGTCACAGGCCTCCAGTTTGAAAAACCACCCTCTGTCTTGTGTCACCAAGACAATTTTGCATCCATTTGGCTACGTCACCCTGGATCCTGTGAGATTTAACCTTATGCAACAACCTACCATGTGGTACCTTGTCAAAGGCCTTGCTAAAGTCCATGTAGACAACATCAACTGCACTGCCCTCATCGACCTTCTTGGTTACCCCTTCAAAAAACTCATTCAAATTTGTGAGACATGATTTTCCACTCTCAAAGCCATGCTGACTGTCCCTAATCAGTCCTTGTGTCTCTAAATGCCTGTAAGTCCTGTCTCTCAGAATACCTTCTAACAAATTACCCACTATAGATGTGAGGCTCACCGGCCTGTGGTTCCCAGGCTTTTCCGTGCAGCTCTTTTTAAACCAAAGGCATGACATTTGCCACCCTCCAATCTTCGGGCAGCTCACCTGTGGCTGTTGATGATTCAAATATCTCTGCTAGGGTACCCGCCATTTCCTCCCTAGCCTCCGACATAGTCCTGGGATACACTTCATCAGGTCCCGGGGATTTATCTACCTTGATGCGCTTTAAGACTTCCAGCACCTCCTTCTCTGTTATATGTGCACTCCTCAAGTTCCCCAACATTCATGCCTTTTTCAACAGTAAATACTGATGACAAATATTCATTTTAGGATCTCACCCATCTCTTATGGATCCGCACATAGATGATCTTATTGATCTTTAAGAGGCCCTACCTTCTCCCTAGTTACTTTATTGTGCTTTCTATATTTGTAGAAGCTCTTTGGATTCTCCTTTGCCTTATCTGCCAAAGCAATCTCATGTCCCCTTTTTGCCCTCCTGATTTCTCTCAACTCTACTCCTATACCCCCTATACTCTTCAAGGGATCCACTTGATCCCAGCTGCCTATGCATGTCATGTGCCTCCTCCTTCTTCTTGACCAGGGCCTCAATATCCTGAGTTATCCAGGGTTCCCTCCTTCTCCCAGCCTTGCCCTTCACTCTAAGAGGAATGTGCTTACCCTGATGAATACATTTTTGAAAGCCTCCCACTTACCAGACATCCCTTTGCCTGCCAACAGACTCCCCCAATTAACTTTTGAAAGTTCCTGTCTAATACCATCAAAATTGGCCTTGCCCCAATTTAGGATTTTAACTTTTGGGCCAGACCTATCGTTCTCCATAGCTAT
Organism: Mustelus asterias; assembly: GCF_964213995.1. Classification (NCBI taxonomy): domain Eukaryota; kingdom Metazoa; phylum Chordata; class Chondrichthyes; order Carcharhiniformes; family Triakidae; genus Mustelus; species Mustelus asterias. The sequence continues at coordinate 46,908,795 of NC_135814.1, read as the reverse complement.
CTTAAAACTAATAGAATTATGGTCACTGGTCCCAAAGTGATCCCTCACGAACACTTCTGTCACCTGCCCTTCCTTATTTCCCAAGAGGAGGTCAAGTTTTGCCCCCTCTCTAGTCAGGCCATCCACATACTGAATGAGAAATTCCTCCTGAATACATTCAACAAATTTCTCTCCACCCAAGCCTCTAATATTATGGCTCTCCCAGTCAATGTTGGGAAAGTTAAAATCCCCTACTATTACCACCCTATTTTTCTTGGAACTATCTGTAATCTGAACAAAGAACAATACAGCACAGGAACAGGCCCTTCGGCCCTCCAAGCCCACGCCGCTCCCCGGTCCAGGATTGAATCCTGAATCCAGGATCCCCGCCCAATTTTCCAGCCTATCTACATACCAATATCCTATCCACCGAGCTGTCCCTCACAGCTACGATGCTTTGTTCATTACAACCTATTAACTCACCCCCACCCCCCCATTCCAGACCATGTGATCTCCAGGGAGAGGCGAAAACCCAGAGTGAAAAACCCCAGGGCCAATATGGGGAAAAAAAATCTGGGAAATTCCTCTCCGACCCCCTGAGGCGATCGAAACGAGTCCAGGAGATCACAATGGCCCTGATCGGAAAATGCTTCCCAACCCTAGTCATTTCCACTTCCACAAACACCATATGAATTCCCTGCCCCCGAGACAGGTTCCCAACTATCCGCAGTCTCGCTCTGTACTGGCACCAGCAAGATGATCATAGAATGAAGCCTTGAAACGAGAAACAAGGAACAATTAGCCCGCGCCGCTCCCTGGTCCAAACTAGACCGCTCTTTTGTATCCCTCCATTCCCACTCCGTTCATATAGCTGTCTAGATAAGTCTTAAACGTTCCCAGTGTGTCCGCCTCCACCACCTTGCCCGGCAACACATTCCAGGCCCCCACGACCCTCTGTGTGAAATATGTCCTTCTGATATCTGTGTTAAACCTCCCCCCCTTCACCTTGAACCTATGACCCCTCGTGAACGTCACCACCGACCCGGGGAAAAGCTTCCCACCGTTCACCCTATCTATGCCTTTCATAATTTTATACACCTCTATTAAGGCTCCCCTCATCCTCCGTCTTTCCAAGGAGAACAACCCCAGTTTCCCCAATCTCTCCTCATAACCAAGCCCCTCCATACCAGGCAACATCCTGGTAAACCTCCTCTGTACTCTCTCCAAAGCCTCCACGTCCTTCTGGTAGTGTGGCGACCAGAACTGGACGCAGTATTCCAAATGCGGCCGAACCAACGTTCTATACATCTGCAACATCAGACCCCAACTCTTATACTCTATGCCCCGTCCTATAAAGGCAAGCATGCCATATGCCTTCTTCACCACCTTCTCCACCTGTGACGTCACCTTCGAAGATCTGTGGACTTGCACACCCAGGTCCCTCTGCGTCTCTACACCCTTTATGGTTCTTCCATTTATCGTGTAGCTCCTCCCTACATTATTCCCACCAAAATGCATCACTTCGCATTTATCAGGATTGAACTCCATCTGCCATTTCCTTGCCCAAATTTCCAGCCTATCTATATCCTTCTGTAGCCTCTGACAATGTTCTTCACTATCTGCAAGTCCTGCCAGTTTTGTGTCGTCCGCAAACTTACTGATCACCCCAGTTACTCCTTCTTCCAGATCATTTATATAAATCACAAACAGCAGAGGTCCCAATACAGAGCCCTGCGGTACACCACTAGTCACAGGCCTCCAGCCGGAAAAAGACCCTTCCACTACCACCCTCTGTCTTCTGTGACCAAGCCAGTTCTCCACCCATCTAGCCACCTCCCCCTTTATCCCATGGGATCCAACCTTTTTCACTAGCCTACCATGAGGGACTTTGTCAAACGCTTTACTAAAGTCCATATAGACAACATCCACGGCCCTTCCTTCGTCAACCATTTTGGTCACTTCTTCAAAAAACACCACCAGGTTAGTGAGGCATGACCTCCCTCTCACAAACCATGTTGACTATCGTTAATGAGTTTATTCCTTTCTAAATGCGCATACATCCTATCTCTAAGAATCTTCTCCAACAACTTCCCCACCACGGACGTCAAGCTCACCGGCCTATAATTACCCGGGTTATCCTTCCTACCCTTCTTAAATAACGGGACCACATTGGCTATCCTCCAATCCTCTGGGACCTCACCTGTGTCCAGTGACGAGACAAAGATTTGCGTCAGAGGCCCAACGATTTCACCTCTCGTCTCCCTGAGCAGCCTTGGATAGATTCCATCAGGCCCTGGGGATTTGTCAGTCTTTATATTCTCTAACAAACCTAACACTTCCTCCTTTGTAATGGAGATTTTCTCCAACGGTTCAACACTCCCCTCCGAGACACTCCCAGTCAACTCATCCCTCTCCTTTGTGAATACCGACGCAAAGTATTCATTTAGGATCTCCCCTACTTCTTTGGGCTCCAAGCATAAGTCCCCACTTTTGTCCCTGAGAGGTCCGATTTTTTTTCTCCTTGCATATCTCCTTGCATATTTGCTCCTCAATTTCCCACTGACTATTTGGGGGGCTATAGTACAACCCTATCAAAGTGATAGGGTTGTACTATAGCCCCTTATTTCTCAATTCTACCCATATAGACTCAGTGGGCGAACTCTCAGATATATCTCTTCTCAGTACTGCTGTGATGTGTTCGCTAATCAAAAGTGCTACTCCCCCTCCTCTCTTACCTCCTGTTCTATCTTTCCTATAGCATCTGTAAGGCACGGTGGCACAGTGGTTAGCACTGCTGCTTTACAGCTCCAGGGACCTGGGTTCGATTCCCGGCTTGGGTCACTGTCTGTGCGGAGTTTGCACATTCTCTTCTTGTCTGTGTGGGTTTCCTTGGGGTGCTCCGTTTCCTCCCACGGTCCAAAGATGTGCGGGTTAGGTTGATTGGCCATGCTAAAAACTGCCCCTTGGTGTCCTGAGATGCATAGGTTAGAGGGATTAGTGGGTAAAATATGTAGGGATATGGGGGTGGGGCCTGGGTGGGACTGTGGTCGGTGCAGACTCGATGGGCCGAATGGCCTCTTTCTGTACTGTAGGGTTTCTATGATTCTATGATACCCTGGAACATTGAGCTGCCAGTGCTGTCCCTCCCTGAGCCATGTTTCAATAATAGCTATAGTAACCCAGTCCCCCATGTACCCATCCATGCCCTGAGTTCATCTGCCTTGCCTCTTGCATTGAAATAAATGCAGTTTAATCTGGACTTCCCTTGCTCTCTGTCCTGCTTATGCCTGACCTGTCTAGTACTAAGATTACTCACACTGCCTTTACTATTTAATGTGCTCTCTTTAACTTCTGTGCTGTCCTCAACCTTCTCTTCTGTCTCCTTACTGCTTTGGGTCCCACCCCCCTGCCAAATTAGTTTAAACCCTCCCGAGTAGCTTGAGCAACTACCATTGCAGAATCCCCCACAATCAACATCCTGGGGCTACCATTGACCAGAAACTGAACTGGACTAGCCATGTAAATACTGTGGCTACACAAGCAGGTCAGAGGCTAATCTTTTGGTGATTAATTCACCTTCTGACTCCCTAAAGCCCGTCCACAATCTATAAGACACAAGTCAGGGGTGTGATGGAATACTCTCAGTTATCTGGATGAACGATGCTACTACAGCACTCAAAAAGCTTGATACCATCAAGGACAAAGCAGTCCACTTGATTGGCATCCCTTCCACAAACATTCACTCCCTTCACCGCTGATACAAAGGACCATAAGGCATTGCAGGAGAAGTAGGCCACTTGGTCCTTTGAGTCTGCCCTGCCATTCAGTGAGATCATGATTGATGTGATGTTCCTCAACTCCACTTTCCTGCCTTATCCCCATAACCCTCAATTCCCTTACTGATTAAAAATCTGTCTATCTCAACCTTTAACGTTCTTAATGACCTTGCTTCCATAACCTTCTGCGGTAAAGAATTCCACACATTCATTACCCTTTGAGAGAAAAAATCCTCCATCTCTGTCTTAAATGGGTAAGTCCTTATTCTGAGATTATTCCCTCTGGTCCTAGATTCTCCCACAACGGGAAACAACCTCTTAGAATCCATGCTGTCAAGCCTCTTGAGAATTCTGTATGTCTATAAGAACACCTTTCATTCTTATCGACTCCATTTGAGGACAGGCCCAACCTACTCAACCTCTCATAAGAAAATCCCTCCGTATTTGGGGTAAACCTAGTGAACCTTCTCTGGGCTGCCTCCAAAGCCAGTATACCTTTCCTTAAATAAGGGGATCAAAATTGTTCAGAGTGTTCCAGGTGTAGTCTCACTAGTGCCTTGTATAATTTTAGCCCTATTTATATACTCCATTTCTTTTGAAATGAAGGCCAACATCCCATTTGCTTTCCCTATCACCTGCTGAACTTGCATGCTTGTTTTTTGTGATTTATGAACAAGGCCCAAATCCCTCTGTGCTGCAGCTTTCTGCAGTCTTTCTCCATTGAAATAATATTCCGCCCCTTTATTCTTCTTACCAAAGTGCATAACTTCACATTTTCCTTCATTATATTCCATCTGCTAATTTTTACCCACTGACTTAATTGTCACTTGCCTTCCCACCATTTTTGTGTCTTCTGCCAGTTTGGCAATTGTCCATTGACTTCCCTCGTCCAAGTCATTCATATATATTGTAAGTAATTGTGGCCCCAACACTGATCCTTGTGGCATTTCACCAATAGCAGCAGTGTGTATCATCTACAAGAAGCATTACAGAAACTCACCATTGCTCTTTAGATAGTACTTTCCAAACCCACAAATGCTATCATCTAGAAGGATAAGGGCAGCAGCTGCCTGAGAACAACACCTGGAAGTTCCCCTCCAAACCACTCGCCATCCTGATTTGGAAATATATCACCATTCTTTCACTGTGACTGGATCAAAATCCTGGAACTCTCTCCCCATGTCTGCGTGGGTTTCCTTTGGGTGCTCCGGTTTCTACCCACATTCTGAAAGGCATGCTGGTTAAGTGCATTGACCCGAACGGGCGCCGGACTGTGGTGACTAGGGGAATTTCACAGTAACTTCATTGCAGTGTGATGAAGCCTTACTTGTGACCAATACATAAACTTTAACTGTACCCACACCACATGGATTGCAGTATTTAAATAGGCAACTCACCAGCACATTCTCAAGGGCAGTTAGGGATGGGCAATAAATGAGAGGCTAGCCAGTGATGCCTAAGTCTCTTGAAAGAATTAAAACGAGATGTTGCCAAAGGAACCTTGGTAAGTTGATGCTATGTAGATTGTCCATTCTGCTGCCGTTGTGTCAGTGGTAGAGGGAGTGAATGAGGGGTGTATTGGCCATAAGAAATTAAATGCAGTTTGGGAAAAATTAAAGTTTAGATATCGGAGGTCTGCCCTCAGTTTTACATTTCATGACTAAACGCAAAAATAAATTCTGTGGAGACAGGATCTGCCTTGTCCTTGATAGTATTGAACTTCTTGAGTAGTGCTGGAGATGTACTCCTCCTGGCAAGTAGAGAATATTCCATCACATTCCTGACTTGTGCCTTGTAAATGGTGGTAGACAGGCTTGGTAGAGTCAGGAGATGAGGTATTCTCCACAGAATTCCAAGCTGTTGATCTGTTCTTATAGAATCATAGAATCCTACAGTGCAGAAAGAGGCCATGTAGCCACAGTATTTGTATGGATGGACCAGTTCATTTTCTGGTCAATGGTAAACTCAGGATGTAGATTGTGCAGGAATCAGCAATGATAATGCCATTAAATGTCATGGGGAGATGGTTACATTCTTTCTTGTTGACATGGCCATTACCTGGCTGTTGTGTGGCGTGAATGTTACTTGCCATTTATCATCCAAAGTCTGAAAGTTGCTCAGGTCTTGCTGCATTTGGACATGGACTGCTTCAGTATATCTGAGGAGTCACGAACAGTACTGAACATTGTGTGTGCGTTCAGCAGCAAACATCCCCACTTCCTACTTTATGATGGAGAGTTGGTCATGAATGGAGTAGTTTTAGATGTTTGGGTTAAGGACGCTACCTTGAGCAACTCCTGCAACAATGTTGTGTACTGAGTTTTCGGACCACCAATAACCATCATCATCTTCCTTTGTGCCAAGAATGATTCGAATCAGTGGAGGGTTTTCCCCTGATTCCCATTGACTCAGTTTTTTGTTTAGGCTCCTTGACGCCATACTTGGTCAAACACTGCCTTGATGTCAAGGGCATTCAGTCTCACCTCAGCTTTGGAGTTCAGCTCTTTTGTCTATGTTTGAACCAAGGTTGTAATGAAGTCGGGAGCTGAGTGACCCTGGAGGAACCCAAACTGAGTGTGATTGAACAGGTTACATAGCTATCAAGTGGCACTTGGACAATGTCGACAACACCTTCCATCATTTCACTGATAATTGAGAACCGACTGATTAATTGGCTGTGTTGGATTTGTCCTTTTTGTGGACAGGACATACCTGCGCAATTTTCCAGTTGCCACCTAGGTGCAAGTGTTGCAGCTGTAAAGGAAAGCTTGGAGAGGGGTGCCAATCTTCAGTTCCAACACTGGAATGTTGTTTGGGCCTTCGCAGTTCGCAGTGCCTTCAGCCATTTCTTAATATCACATATTGTGAATCGAACTGGCTGAACACTGATATCTGTAATACTGAGGAGCCCAAGAGAACTCTGAGATGCATTGTCCACTTGGCACTTTTGACTGAAGGTGATTACTGTACAGCCCGGTCTCTTCAATCTTTTACAGACAAACATACAAATTAGGAGTAGGCTACTTGGTCCTTCTGATCTGATTGTAATCTCAACCCCACATTCCTGCTTACCCATATGACCCTGCACCTCCATGTTAACTATGAATATATCTAGCTTTGCCTTAAAAATATTCAAAGACTGCTTCCATTATTGAGGAAGAGAGTTCCAAACACTCTCGACCCTCAGAAAAAAAATTCTCATCACCCAGATCTCTGAATCTCAGAGATGAGAATCTCTGAATCTCACGGCTCTGCAATTTCTTACCATTTAGATATGCTTCTATATTATTCTTCCAGCCAAAAATGAGCAACCCTTTATTTTTAAACTATGGCCTAGATTCTCCCACAACAGGAAACACCCTCTCCACATCCACCTGTTAATACCCCTCAGGATCTTGTGCGTTTCAATCAAGTCACCTCTTACTCTTCCAAAAACCAGTGGTTACAAGCCTAGCTTGTCTAACCTTTCCTTATAAGACAACCCTCCCATTCCTAGTATTAATCTAGTAAACCTGCTAGTTGAACTGCTTCTAATGCATTTGTATCTTTCCTTAAATTTGGTTACCATAACTGTACACAGTACTCCAGATGTGGTCTCACCAGTTCTCTGTACAACTGAAGCTTAGCCTCTCTACATTTGTAATCCATTCCCTTCACAAATTATAACATTCTATTAGCTTTCCTAATTACTTGCATGCGCAGTAGCTCCACACTGCTGGCCTCCCAATTCATGGCCAGCTCAATCGCTGACCAGCCCCGCAACCTCACGTTGCTGGCCCTCTGATTCCCCCACAGCCCGACCACTGGCCCCCTGCACATGTCTGGGCCAGCCTTGATCTCCCGATCACTGGCCTCCCTCCCTTTGCTCGCGATCCCTATGCAGAGTGGCAGTGGGATCCCCCCAAATTCACTGATCTCCCCTCCGTTATGCCCTGCCCTGTTGGCGCTGTCTGGGCAGTGCCAAGGTACCACCTGGGCATTTGCACTTTGCCCCTTGGGCAGTGCCAAGCTGTCAAGTGCCCAGGGGGCACCCGCAAGTGGGGAGCTATTGTGAACCACTCTTGGCCGGGGAGGGGGAGAGACGTTTGCGGGCCTGGAGACTTCAGTCCTGTTAATGATATGCTAAATATATTTAAATTCGGATTTGAATAATTTACACAGCTCGGTGCTGATTTCTGGTGCGGAGCTGCGGTACCAGAAATCCAGCCTTTGGAGACTCATGGAGGCCAAGGTGTCTAAGGGGAAGCCTGCGAAATGGCCTCTCCTTGAGTTACCCAGCCCACTGCGCTACAAAAGAAGCGCAGCGGACTGGGAGAATTGCCCCCCATCTCTTTGGTTTCTTCTTCCACATCATTTACATAAATTGTGAAGACCCATTTACGCCAACCATGTTTCCTATTAGTTAGCCAATTTTCTATCCATGCCCATATGTTACCCCCCTATACCATGAGCTCTTATCTTCCACAATAACCTTTGTGGCCCCTTATCAACTGCCGTCTGGAAATCTAAATACAATACATCTACTGGTTCCCCTTCATCCACAGCACATGTGACTCCTTTAAAGAACTGGTTAAACATGATTTCTCTTTCATAAGGTCATGCTGACTCTGCCTGATTGCCTTCAATTTTTTGAAGTATCCTGCTACAACATCTTTAAGAATTGCTTCTAACATTTTCCTTACAGGCTATCGAGCAAACTCCTTGTCCTGTCAAATCTCCACCTATAAAACTTGTCTCACCCGTAACTCTCAAATCAGCATTCCCTGTCATGTTTCTTCTCATGGTTTTACAGCATTGAAACCAGATTTATCAGGTTCAGCAGGATCCATTCTTCTATTTTGCAATTTTTTGTGCATTGTTTTTAATATTTTCGATAGCATAAATACAATGTCATATTGAAGGGGATTCTGGAGTACATCATAAGCTTACTCTGCAGGATGTGCATGAATAATGATTAAATGAATTGAAACTTGAATTTTAATGCTTTTGGAAGAAATATATGGTGTGGATCAGTGCTTTCCATAATAATTTTGGATTTACACCCTTGAGGTAGGCAGGATACTTGACATCACAAATTAAGTGTGACTGGTGTACAACTTTCAGATGCACTCACGGAGAAAGGTCCAGGCTACGATGTGTAAGGTTTCTGCGTTGGTTTAGAATTTTTGGTGATATTACAGTAAAATGAATGCTCATTCCTGCGCAATCATACAAGATAGTGCTAATACTAGTTGGTATGATTTCTTAAAAAAAAAACCTTAGTGAATAGAAATTTTGGAGGAAGAAAGAAGTTGCATCTATATAGCTCCTTTGGGTACGTCAGAATTGCTTTGAAATGCAGTTTCCTTGGAATGTATGTGTTCATTTAGCATACAACATGCCACAAAAGGCAAGCAGGTGAAGGAACAATGACTCTGTTTTGGTAGTGTTGGTTGAGTGGAAAATTTTGGAGTACACACCAAACTCTGTTCTGTTTTGAATAGTATCATGGCATATTTAATGTCAGGGACTCAATCTAACATCTCGTCTGAAAAACGGCACTTCCCACTGTATAATATCCTTTGGTTACTGCACTGACGGTGTCAAGTTGATTACATGCTGATATCCATGAGTGGAACCTGAACCCACAACATTCTGGTTCAACTGAATACTGAACAAAGGTCACAAGTGGAAAAAGAAACAATCGTATGAGTATATTATGAAAGTCCCACAACATACTTCAACTTGAGTTGTTCAAATTAAACGATTGATTTGATTTTGTTTTCAAATACGAATATATTCAGAGTTTTACGTAACAGTATAATTGGTATACATTCAATTTTATCAACTATAACTACAGTGCAACAAGTCCTATCTGTAAACCAAACTAATCTGCAAGATGCTGACCTGAATAATATTAAACTTTAATAGAAGTTGTTTCTGATTATTCATAGTTTTATACAAACTATAAAAGATGTAGATTTTTTATTCTATTCTCTAGAGTTGTAATATACAGTTTATTCTATATATCATGCACCTTGCATATTAATATTTTATTTTTGAGTTACTAAGGGAACTGGTGGAGAAAGATGGGGATAGAAAATCATATATGAGAGAATTCTGGCGCGTGCTTTGGGAAAAGAGAAATGGGAATAAGGAGTTTGATAAGTAATGAAGGAAACAGCAAACATTATCGCCAAGCCTCCTGGAGAAAGTATGAGTAAATTACCACCTCGTTCATCACCCGACTGAAAAAGCTGCTTATGCTTATGAGATGTGTGATGGATGTAAGCTACCTGTGTCACGAGACGGTACAGCTCAGAGCTCCCATTGCCTTTGGAATTGGCTGACCAAAGGCTAATTCATCCCAAGGAATGATGGAAATGGATTATAGGAAAACATTGGAAGTAAAAAAAAAATCAAACTGGCGTTAGCTTCATATAAATGAAGTGCCTGCTTTAAGAAATAGTTAAGTACAGGTATACGTATATATGTATTATATATTGTGCGTCATACATTGAATGGGAATTGTGCTTGCATATGACATTGTAAGTGGATAACTCAATTTACTTTCATTTACCAGAGAAAACAATTCCACCCAGTTCAGGAAAGTTAAACGTGCACGTTGTTGATGGTATTTAGTAACCAAGGTTGCTGCTGGTGTTAATCTTGAATCTGGCGGTAATGCTTGGACTTGTGTGAACACAGATATGAATACCTCAGATCCAGCGTCCCAAAAACTAGGCATTTTTATAATCCTTCATGAAACAAATAAAAAAAAAACTTGTCTGGCCAATTTGGTTAGGTGCTGCATTGGTGTGGTTTGGCTGCAGGCTACTTATCAGCTTCGCATTTGTTGTATCGCCTAAACTTCAGCCAATACAAAGACTCTCAAAAGTCAGTGTCCTGGTTTAAAGACGTATCTTTATTATCCAACGATCAAAGGGAAAATGAGCATTGGGCAGTCCAATGCCTCACTACAAGAGAAGGTTTTTAGCATTCCAGTACCATTCTGAGGTTACAGTGCATGGGTCAATCAATTTCAAATGTTCCCACCTTCCGTTAGTTATGATCAAATCAACTTCAATATAAATCAATCATTAATAAAACTTGTCACATACTTTAGCCAATTGCATTCTACCCATTGGATTTCATTTGTTCGTAGAATTGGGATGCTTCCTCCCCTGCTGCTGATGCTTCTTTCGCTGTTGCCTAGTAACCCCTGAAGCTTAGCCACAAAGGTCAAAGTTAAGGTTCCCACCAACTCCTGCAACATCACTGGCCAAACGAGACAGGTGTACATTCTCACGTCTGAGAAGGGACCTGTCTTATCTTGACAGTGTGAAAACTCTATTCATAAGTAGCCCTAAGAACCTTGCTGCTAGCAACTTCCGCTGATAAGAACCTGTACATTCTGAAATTTCATTATTTCCAAAGAATGTGGTTCTGTCTGTTAAGGCTTCGTCCCATCACTCATTCATATGTGCCTTAATGCAGGCAGTTTCCCTGTTAAACTGTTAGTCTGATCTGAGGCCATTTCACTTGGTGTCAGTGGTTTGTTTCGTGCCTTAAATCCCTAATTATTACTTAAAATTTCTCTCATCTACTCGGATTTTCTCTCCATCAGTCTGCCACTCTATCCTGTGCTCCAAGCAATCTCTGACCCCACTCAACCTGGCTTTACCTGAACTGCCCGACTTGAAATCTGGAAGTATCCCAAATCCGGCAAGACCTCGATCCCAAAGGTGCCGGATTTGAGGTTCTGTACCTGTATGTAGTAACCATTAGTCTTGATGGAAATTTTTCTCTATGCACTTCAACCAAGTGCTTAAAATTGGAACAAAGTAACTTATTTTCAAATTCTGAGTACATTAGCAAACTAAAACCAATAATACTTGACCAGGTTAATTAATGGTGGTTAAATATTGCCAAACAACTGGAATGCAGTTGAACAAGTCTCACCTGTAAGACACTCATGAATAAAGTTTTGAAATCCAGAAAGTCTGAATGCCTGAGGCCTGAAAGTAAAATGTAGGCGGTCACGGTTTGAGGTTAGAAGTAATTTTAAATAAAATATGATTGGAGAAAAAAGTAAATTAGTTCATGAAAGGAGTGGCATAGCACATGATTTACTGTATTTTTGAGGAGAGAAGTGGAATTATGTTGAATAAGTAGAATTTGTTTTGACTGTGCATTCACTTGTAGCCCATGAACCACTGACAGATGTTACTGCCTCTTTGTATAAGTTATCATTACCTCTTGACTCGACAGTCCCTTCTGAATAAACAGCTCCCCTTAGTGTCTTGTGGATACATAGGTGATTTTCAATTAATTGGGCATTCATTATTTGTATGAAAAATGAGCAGCCCAGGATGCCTATGGCCCAGCTGATGCAATTTTCATTTTGTTCCGTAAATGTGGCTGTTTCAAGCAGGAAACAGTCAAATTGTGCAAGCTTTTAAGAGTGTGGAAGTGACCCAACCAAAGGTTTGTAAAGAGATCACAGAGGGCACAGAGCCTCAAATTTTATTTGCTGCCATCTATGTGAGGCCAGAAGGAAAAGGCCTAAGCTGTCAACTGACTTGAGTGTGGGAGCAGGCTAGTTTTACATCCATCAAGCAACTAGCAGGTTACAGCAGAGTGTCCATTTGATGGTTGCATCTTACTAGTTATGTTCAAATGAGGCTTGCATCTAAACGGTTTGTGGTAAATCATTAGTCATTATACAGATTTGAACTTCAAGTAACCAATTTTTATCACCATAGTTCATTCTTCTGGTGGCTTTAAGTACTCCTCTATTAGCTTTTCTCCAATGCTTCTTCTAAGTGCTACCTGAGGGCCTGGAATGTCTGTTCACTCCTCCAGATGCTTGTTAACATCTGTAAGAGCCAATGTAGCTTTCACCCCTGGTCACCTACGTTCTGAAAAAGACTAGCTGCAGGCTGTTTCCTGGGACATCTATTTCTGATATGTATATGGATCTGAAAAAACTGTCTTGCTTTTGTTTTTACCCTGACAGGTATTCCATATTTTTGACCTGTTTGCTGCTTCAGTGAGGCCATTGACCTACAGCAACACTATCATTATGTTCCTTTATAGGTTAGCAAAGCACAGCCAATGGTTGTCTTCCAATATAAGTTTCAATTGCATCCTTAAAGACAGCCCTGTCACCTTGGGGGTCTGTGGTCAACAGCGTATTCCTGCCTCATGACCCTCTGGTATAGGACCAACATTTGCAGGTCACCTTGAAGCTGTCACATGCTCTAGGATATTCTGCAATGTTCTGAATACATTTCTTATTGTAATACGTTTGCAAATATGGATTTTTCCCAGACTGTCCGCAGAGACAGATGAAATAGGAGGAGAGGAAGACCATTCGGCCCCGCAAATCTGCCTCACCATTCATCAAGGTCACAGCTTGTGTTTCTAATTCCACATTCCCATCTACCCTCGATAACCTTTGATTCCCTTGCCTAACAAGAATCTACCTACCTCAGTCTTAAAAATGTTCAGTGATTCCGCCTCCACTGCCTTCTGAGGCAGAGCTTCAAAGTCGTACAATCCTCTGAGAGAAAAAAAACTCATCTCTGTCCTAAAAGGGTGAACCCTTATTTTCAAACAGTTTGATTTGATTTATTATTGTCACATGTATTAGCATACAGTGAAAAGTATTGTTTCTTGCGCGCTATACAGACAAAGCATACTGTTCATAGAGAAAGAAACGAGAGAGTGTAGAATGTAGTGTTACAGTCATAGCTAGGGTGTAGAGAAAGATTCAACTTAATGCAAGGTAGGTCCATTCTAAAGTCTGATGGCAGCAGGGAAGAAGTTATTGAGTCGGTTGGTACATAACCTCAGACTTTTTTGTCTTTTTCCTGACGGGAGAAGGTGGAAGAGGGAATGTCCGGGGTGCATGGGGTCCTTTAATTATGCTGGCTGCTTTGCCGAGGCAGCAGGAAGTGTAGACTGAGTCAGAGGATGGAAGGTTGGTTTGCGTGATGGATGGGGCTACGACCTTTTGTAGTATTTTTACAATTACAATTTATACAATTTTTCCCTATCTCTTAAATTGACATAATTTTACAGTGCTTTTTTAAAGTGTCTTTAATTGCCTTTAATTTAGTAAATGTCCTAAGATGCTTTATAGTTGTGCTAAAAAAGAAAAAAAATTGATACCAAGTTGCATAAGGAAATATGAGGGCAGGTAGTTAAAACGTGATCAAAGCGAGGCCATGGAGGGATTTGAAAACAAGGATGAGAATTTTAAAATTAAGATGCTGCTTGACTGGGCGCCAGTGTAGATGAGTGAGCATGGGTGAAAGAGAACAGGACTTGCTGTGAGTTAAGACATAAGCATTGGAGTTTTAGATGGCCTCAGGTTTGCAGAGGGTGGAATTCAGAAAACCAGTCAGGAATGTATTGGTATAGTAAAATCTCGAGGCATGAATGAGCGTTCCATCAGTAGATGAACTGAGACAGGGGTGAAGTTGGTGATGTTACAGAGGTGGAAACAGGCTGTTTTAGTGATGGCACAAATATGAACTTCTAACTTCATCTCTATCAAATGTGACAGAGGTTGCGAATAGACTGGCTTAATTTCAAATTGTTATTCAGTTGGTGTAACTTACTCTGATCCAATTTCTCAACCTGCCTATGTATCCTTTCACAGTCTTTCTCATCTACTTATCTACTCTCTATTGAGTATTGTTATAGTTTCAATAGCCACTTATCTTAAAGCATTTTGTTAGGATCCCAGATCAGAAAGCCTAGGTCATATTATGGAGACAGATTAGACCCTAACAGTTTGCTATCTTGGCATTATGGTGAGGATAGAGGGTCTCACTCCAGGTGTGGTTCTACTGACAAATGAGGGAGCTTTTATCAAAATAAATGTTATTTAACAATATAGTTTAACAAATGAATTAACTTAACATTTAACAGTTGAATAATACTTAATTATGACAAGGTACAATTCTTAACTGTTCACCGATCCTTATGAGTTCCAACTCTCTTGTAGACTTAAGCCACCTCTTTAAAATTAATTAGTAAAACCCTGGCTTGCTTGCACTTAGGTTGCCAGTTTTGGAGCTTTTGGACAACCTCTCGAGAGAGACGGAAGTCTTGCTTCTTTCCAAACCAGGCAATAACTGCTTGCTTTAAAAATGAAAGAGATACTGTGTTTTCCCTGCAAGTAAAGCTCCTCCCAATAAGCACATGACTCTGTTTCTGTCAATTAGCCTAACTAAAACTCTAATCCAAAACCCCAAAGAAAACCTATGCAAACACAAAGGCATTGCCCTGAGGAAACAAGCACTTCTTGTACTTAGCCTGTTCGCTCAGCTACTAATTTAAGGACTTCTTAGACAAATAGGCAGCCTGCAAAACAGATCTGAATTTTAAACATACCCCTTACAAGAAACATGATATACATATATTTCTTAAAGACACAGTATCATCACAATTTCTAAATAACCTTTTCGATGAGAAGTTTCTTGCTAGCTTCATCCTTTATTCTTCAAATGATGTTTCTGCTCCCTTGTTACCAATTTGCAAGTTAAAGTGGAATCAATGGGATGGAATTTGATCTTTTGCAACCGGCATACAAGAGTGAGACAGGGACTTAATATGGAGACGGCATCCTTTTTTAATTCTTTCATGTGCTGTGGGCATCACTGGCAAGGTCAGCACTTTTTTTGTCCATCGTAATTGTCCTTAAGAAGATGGTGCTAAGCCACCACAAACAGCAGAATTCCATGTGGTGGATATACACATACATTGTGTTAGGAAGCCAGTTCCAGGTAACAACAGTGAAGTATGGTGACATAGCTTCAATTCTGGATGGTGCGTGGCTTGGAGGAGAGCTTGTAGCTGGTGGTGTTACCATGAATCTGCTGCCTTTGTCCTTCTAAGTAGCAGAGGTTGTAGGTTTGGATGATACTGTTGAAGGAAGCTTGACAAGTTGCTACAGTGCCTCTTGTAGGTGGTACATGCTGCTGCCACTGTGTGTCGGTGTTGGAGGGATTAGATATTTAAAGTGGTGAATGGAGTGCCGTTCAAGCAGGCTGCTTTATCCTAGATGGTATCAAACTTCTTGTGTTGTTGGAGTTGCAATCATCCAGATAAGTAGAGAGTATCCCATCCCGACTTGTGCTTTTTAGATGGTGTTCAGGAGTCAGGAGGTGAGTTACTCACTGAAGAATTTCCAGGCTCTGGCCTGCTAAGTTTCTATATTGATGAATGAAATTAAGTTTAAAAATGTAAAGAACGTATAACATCTTTCTGCTTGTTTCTTGCCACTGCCTCTCTGGCTTGCCACTGACCCTGCTTGCTGAACTGCCAATCTTCCACACATACTGCTATCTAAGCTTCCGGTGGCTGCAGACCTTCCCTCTTGCTGCCAAGCGCCTAGTTAGTGACCTTTGCCGCTCCCTGACCCTCTCTCTTGCCACTGACTCTCTGGGCTCACAACCTCTACCACTCCTTGATCCTCTCTCTCGCTGCCAAACCTCTGTTTTGTGGCGTCGGCTGATCCCTGACCTTCCCATTTGCTGTAGACCTTCCTCTTGCAGCGCCTCCTGCTCGCTGCTTCCCTCCCTCAGTCCCATTCTGTGAGTGAGGGGTTTGAGATGAACAGTGAGAGGCAGGAAGAGCATTGTTGACGGAGGAGTGTCACCGAGTGGCAGAGACCATGAACTGGAGGGTCAGCAGCGAGGAGGAGTGTCACAGAACAGCAGAGGCTGCTCCAAAATGGCACCAGTTGAGTAGTGCAGCCCTATCTCAGACTTGTTGCAAAACAACTTTAAAATGAATCTCCTGGTCCCAAGTGTGAATGTGGGCCCCATTAACTAATTAACATTAGAGCAGTAATAACTAAAAATGGTGCCACTTAAAGTGGGCACTTACTGCTGCTTCTTAATGCTTCCTCAGTGGTACAAGGTTGTGTTAACTGGCAGATGCTATGAAGCAGGAACCTTGGGGGACTAAGACACTGCCAGGTTGTTCACTAGGAATAGTTTTCTCCTTGAAAGAAGAGTTACGATCAGGTGAAGAGGGGTAAACTGGCCCCTCTTTGTTCCCATTCTTTGTTTGGCTACAACTGTTCCTTTTTAAAAGGATATACTTGCCAATTCAGTGAGTTTTTAACTGTTCAGATTCTGAGACAGGTATTCTAGGGGCAGCACGGTGGCACAGTGGTTAGCACTGTTATCTCACAGTGCCAGGGACCCGGGTTCGATTGGTGGCTTGGGTCACTGTCTGTGCGGAGTCTGCACATTCTTCCTGTGTCTGCATGGGTTTCCTCCGGGTGCTCCAGTTTCCTCCCACAGTCCGAAAGACATGCTGGTTAGGTGCATTGGCCATGCTAAATTCTCCCTCATTGTAGCTGAACAGGTGCCGGAGTGTGGCGACTAGGAGATTCACAGTAACTTCATTACAGTATTAATATACTTGTGACACTAATAAATAAACTTTAAAAACTCTTGAGTTTTTAAAAAATCAATGGATTGCATTTATTGTACTTAACAGAGTCTGGGTAAAATAATATACAAAATGCTCCCACTTTCATGCTAAAACAAACTAGAATTCACACATGCATCCTAATAAGTTACAAAGTGGAAGTTAGGTTAAATGGACATTTTAGAGTCCAATAAATGTTGAAAATACATAGGCCTTATAGATTGACGTAGATGGTTCCAGGCTGGCTTGGTGGTCCCTCAGGATTTGGCATTGAGGCGGTTTAAAGATGTATCTTGTCTTCTGGAGAGAACAACTGTTGATTTCAGAGTGGTCCGTTCGCGAAGTAATTATGTAAGTATTTTAATTTATAAGTGGTTCAATTAAATAAAAACAGCAGACAAGCTTTCGTATTAAACAGTAAAGGTTTCATTACAAAGATACTGCTGAAAGTTATTTAAGTAAAAAGTGATACAATTATTAACTTAAAAACAACAGGTACAAAAATTAAAATGTAGACAAAGGAAAGCAATACTAAACGATGAGATTTCAGATCAGTCTCTGTGAGATATTGTTGTGTGCAGTTGTTTGAGTTCCTTTCTTCCTCAAGTGAAGGGATGAAACTTGTGGTCCGCTTAGCAGGTGAAATGGCTTCTGCAGTTGACCAGTAGGCAGTTGTCTCTCTTAGATGGATTCGCAAGTGTTTGGGGGAGAGAAGTTTCCCATTTCCCAACAATTCTGTGGTTACAGCACTTTGCCTGGACTTTTTCAGCAGAAACAGCAGTTGATTTCTTCTGCCCTTGGCCAAGAATCCCCTTTGATTTTTTTTTGTCAAGAGTTCTTCCTGTCTGTTTGCAAACTACATTTAGATAGTTCAAAAACTTAAAATGGCTGCTGTGATGTGATTCTGAACAAAACGCCAAGTCATCTTCCAAATACAGCAAATGGTAATCCCATTTAGCAATCCGATGTCCCTTATCAGCTGCAATGTACAAAGGGTGTCCAAGCATTTAACCCCTTCAGGGAAAGCCATTGTCTGTTTGAGGACTCGCTGAATTTCAAAAGTCTTTTCATGTCTGGGTGAGTCTGCATGTAACCCACTCAGAGCCTCCCGAAAGCATGACATTGCAGTTGAAGAAAATGTCAAGTGAATTTTGCGGCCATTTTTAAGACTTAAAGTTTATTCATTTATTAGTCACCAGTAAGGTTACTGTGAAATTCCCCTAGTTGCCACAGTCCGGCGCCTGTTCGGGTCAATGGACCTAACCAGCACGTCTTTCAGAATGTGGGAGGAAACCGGAGTACCCGGGGGAAACCCACGCAGATACTGGGAGAACGTGCAAACTCCACACAGACAGTGACCCAAGCCAGGAATCAAACCCGGGTCCATGGCGCTGTGAAGCAGCAGTGCTAACCACTGTACTACCGTGCCACCCCGCTTCTTGTGTTGACTTAAAAAGGAAGATTAATTTTTTTAACAAAATCTATAACATCACAACTACATGTTTGTGACAAACCTCTGGCTTTATGGAAAAATGGAAATACACACATTTTCATTATTTACAGAGTTGCATTGAAGAAACAAAAGATTAAAAATGTACTTTTTTCCACACTCTGACAGATGGCTGGTAATAGCTTCCTATTTATATTTTCCAGTTTTTTTTTTAATCTGGGGGTTCTCTTCCTTCTCCTTTTCCTAGTTTTTATAAGAGTTTGTATTGATTTTAACTTTGGAGCTCTCTGGATTCACTATTGCTCACATTTTTTATTATTGAGGCTTACAAAGAACGTGCTCGAAAAATCTAAGGCTAAATCAATTTCTGCTTCTTCACCTGGATGCCTTTTCTGTTCACTTCCCAGAGTTAAACTTTTTAAATTCTCCCTTTGAGTGAGCAAGTTAGGAATGGCCTCTTTCTATGCCGATAACTAACTATGATTAATTTGGTCAAAGTTCCTTTTTGCTAATACAAGAATGCTATTAAGATTCTTCTCATGTTCTAGCAAGAATGCTAGAATGGTTTTGCCTGATTTGTTCTTTGAACAGTTTAAAATCTCATCAGTTTTTCCTCAGTTGGATCTTATTTAATTCTTTTTGAGCTTCTGCATTTTGAGTTTTTGATTCTTTCTCTATGACTTAAGTCTACCATTTCCCCCTCAAATTAGTATCAAAATCATGGTTTGAACTGCATGAGTTCAAATGTCTTAGTTCCCCAGCATTATGTTGTGGCTCCACGCTGATGAGTGTGGCTACTCCTTGGGCTGCTCCAGCACAGGAAGAGAGCTATTCAATTCAGTGCTGGCTGCTATTAACCCTGTCGGGTCACTCTGAGATTTCATTCCTTTTTGGGTTGTATTTTGATTTGGGAATTCTGTAGATCCCTCCTTTTCTTACTCTTTCCACTCAGAGTTTAGTTTCAACCCTTTTAAATACCAATTGACTTCCCTCAGACTCTTTAACTAAGTGAGTCTCCCTCACTGGTGACTTCCCTGGTTCCTGTTTAATTCTGTGAGTTTTGCCCAGCCAATTCAACCTACGTGGGTTGAGGTGCCCCCTGTAGGGCTTCTGAAACTTTACAGTTTCCTGTTTCTGAAGTTGTTTAGGCTGTTCAGTCTCTCAGGGCTGGTTTTGTGTTTCGTGGCGTAACACCTTCCAGCTTGTAAGGTCATTCCCTGGCAAAAGGTCAGCCCCTTGAATGGGCAACGTTGAGGTTCCACCCACCACTACCAATATAGTAACAGGTTCACTCTTTTTAACTGGATTTTCATTATTGATACTTCAATATCTTCTGTAGTCCTTTGACTGCCACTTTGGAACTTGTCCTGTTTCTGTGTGGGAAATCTTCAATTCCCCCCCCCCCCCCGCTTAGGTCACTGTCTCTGTGGAGTCTACATGTTTTCCCCGTGTCTACATGGGTTTCCCCTGGGTGCTCCGGTTTCCTCTCACAGTCCAAAAGACGTGCTGGTTAGGTGCATTGGCCATGCTAAATTCTCCCTCCGTGTACCTGAACAGGTGCCGGAGTGTGGCGACTAGGGGATTTTCACAGTAACTTCATTGCAGTGTTAATGTAAGCCTACTTGTGACAGTAATAAATAAACTTAAACTATCTGTCCCGTCCATACAGACGTCACCTGTATCCTGGAGAATAATAATATCCTTTTCCGATCCTTTGTAACTGTGAGGGGGTATTTCCTCTTTACACATGATATCCTGACAGATTTCTGTGCCTTCCTTTGCAATGGCAAAAAGGATTACGGTTTTAGTGACCAGACACCAGTTGCGCTGGAATACTGCTTGGAGCTTTCTTTGCATGTCAGCTGTGTTCTCTGACATGGTTCAGTTTTCCCACAATTAAAATAGGTAGGGTGTGGAGCTGCCTTCGACATTTCTTCTTTTCAAGGTTGAGGAGGGCTTTTCCCATTTCTCCCCATTCTCTTTTCCCTTTGAATCTGTTTCTTCCCTCTGTCTCCCTTTATCGTTTCCTTGCTGATGCAAGCCATTAGACCCAGGCATGCTGTGATTTGGAAGCCTGTGAATCAGTTCATAATCCTTGGCCTTTGCAGTCACTGCCTTTACTGAGGTAACCTTTTGTTCCTCATGGTACATTTTAAGATTGTAAGGAAGACAATTTTTGAACTGCTATAACAGCACCATCTCCTATTCCATCGTAAGTGTGATGTATCTTTAAAGTGTGCACCAACCGGTCGACTATGAACTGTTTGACTCTCTCAAATTCCGGATAAGTGTGCGTGGGCGTTTTACATAAAGTTCGTAAGTATTGACGATGTGCCTCAGGCACGAGTTCATAAGCACTCAGGATTGCATGCTTAGTCTGTTTGTAATCAGCTGTCATTTCAGGGGTCAGTGTGGAGATCTCTTGGCCTTTTCCTGTTAACTACCCCAGGATCATTGGTATCTAAGTTTCCTGGGGTAAATGTAGCTGATCTACTTTTTCGAAAGTTGTACAGAAGGATTTCACATCCCTCTCTTTGAATTTGGGAATGAATCTGGCGAATTTTAGGGCTTTGAGGCCTGTTAGGGGATTTAGGCTGTCACCAGGCAGAGTGGGATCTCCCTAAGCTGTTTCAACCTACCTCAGATCTTTATATGAAGTCATAAAGTCATAGAGGTATACAGTGCAGAAAAAGGCCCCCTGGGCCATCACGTCTTTTCCGGTCAAAGACAAACCACCCAATTATTCTAATCCCATTTTCCAGCACTTGGCCCATAGCCTTGTATGCCTTGGCATTGGAAGTGCACATCTAAATATTTCTTGAATGTTCTGCCAGTGCTTGCAGCTCTAATTCCAACTTCTACAGCCAGAAATTACATTCTTCCCTTTCCCTCTATTCCTGAGCTTCTTGTTTTCTTTATCTTTTTCATGAAATTCTTTCTCCTTTTCTTGGGCTAGTTTTTCTTCCTTGCCTTGTCTTTCTTCCTTTCCTTTCTGGTCTTTAAACTTCAGCAGAATTTTCAGCTTTTCCAGCTCCACTTTGGCGAGAGTAACTGGGTCTGGTTTTGAATTAAGTTCTGCTGCCTGTTCTGATTCTGGACTGAATTTCAAGCCAGTATTTTCAGGAATTCCTATCTCTTTGTTTTACTAGGGATCTTAAATCCTATCTGTTTAACAATAGCTTTTAGCTGTTCCAGGTCTAAGGATGCTACATTCTACCAATTCAAACTCCCTTGACTAATATTTTTGTGCATCAAAATTTTCCATCTTAAAATATGGTTAGTACATCTTATAAAACAAAGCTGTAACCTCTGGTTTGGTTTCAAACAATTTGGATTCTGTTAGATTCCCTTCTACTTCCAATTTCTTTGCCGTTCAAAAATGGTCTCTTTTCACAATGGATTAAATCTATAAAGGGCGGCACAGTGGTTCGCGCTGCTGTCTCACAGCACCAGGGATCCAGGTTCGATTCCCGGCTTGGATCACAGTCTGTGTGGAGTTTGCATATTCTCCCTGTGTCTGTGTGGGTTTCCTCCGGGTGCTCTGGTTTCCTCCCACAGTCCAAAGATGTACGGGTTAGGTGGATTGGCCATGCTAAATTGCCCCTTAGTGTCAGGGGGAACTAGCTAGGATAAATGCATAGGGATAGGGCCTCGGTGGCATTGCGGTTGGTGCAGACTCAATGGGTCAAATGGCCTCCTTTTGTACTGTAAGATTCTATGATTTAGTACAAATTTATCTTCGACTCATTTTGCAATGGGTGATATTCCGGACAAGAGGCCCTAATTGACAAGGCCATGTGATAGGTGTTACCTTTAAAGTGGTCTGTGAGCTAAGAATTTGTGTATACGTGTAATCCCCTTTTTTTATTTGCATGTGGTTCAATTTAAAAATAGCTTTAGTTTTGTAATATACTAACCTATCTTATTTAAGACTAATGTTGCAAGTAAAAAGTGATAGAAGTTATTAACTAAAAGTACAGATGCAAATATTAAAATAAAGATAAAGGAACAAGATGTTGTTACAACCGATCCCCTGGTGAAGCGCCCCAATTTGTTACGATTCTGGATGAAACACGCCTAAGTTGTTATATTTCCAGATGAGGAGGGCTCCCCTTCTTTACTCAACCCCCTTGGTTGGCTGCAACAAGGTTATTTTAAAAAGGTTCCCTTCCCTTGTGGATCCTTTTCTCAGTCCAAATGTATTTATGATGTGGAGATGCAGGCGTTGGACTGGGTAGGCACAGTAAGAAGTCTCACAACACCAGGTTAAAGTTCAATGGGTTTATTTGGTAGCTCGAGCTTTCGGAGCACTGCTCAGGTGAGTGGAGAGTTGGGTTCACAAACAGGACATATATAGACACAGACTCAATTGCAAGATAATGATTGGAATGCGAGTCTTAACAGGTAATCAAGCCTTTATAGGTACAAACAATGCAAGTGGAGAGAGGGATAGTCACAGGTTAAAGAGGTGTGAATTGTCTCAAGCCATGACAGTTAGTAGGATTTTGCAAGCCCAGGCCAAATGGTGGGGGTTACAGATAGTGTGACATGAACCCAAGATCCCGGTTGAGGCCATCCTCGTGTGCGGAACTTGGCTATCAGTTTCTGCTCGGCGATTTTGCATTGTCGTGTATCTTGAAGGCCACCTTGGAAAACACTTACCCAAAGATCGGAGACTGAATGTCCTTGGACTGCTGAAGTATTCCCCAACAGGAAGGGAACTTGCCTGGCTAGTGATTGTCGAGCGATGTCCGTTCATCTGTTGTCATAGCGTCTGCATGGTCTCACCGATGTACCATGCCTCGGGACATCTTTTCCTGCAGCGTATCACGTCAACAACGTTGGCCGAGTCGCATGAGTATGTACAGTATATCTGATGGATGTTTTAAAAGGAGCCAATTTAACCAGGTTTTCTTGAGTTAAAGAAAGAATGAATTTAATAGTTACTAAAACCCGAGGGAAAAAAATAATAAAACACAATGCACATACACACAGATTAGAAATGAGAAGCAAGTCCAAAAACAAAAGTGAAAGAAAATCATAGAATCCCTACAGTGCAGAAGAAGGCCATTCAGCCCATCGAGTCTGACCGAACATAATCCCACCCAGGCCCACACATTTACCATGCTAATCCCCCTGACAGGAAGGGACAATTTATCATGGCCAATCCACCTAACCCACACATCTTTGGATTGAGGAAACCAGAGCACCCAGAGGAAACCCATGCAGACACGGCAAGAATGTGCAAACTCCACATGGACAGTGACCCAAGACAGGATTCGAATCCGGGTCCCTGGCGCTGTGAGGCAGCAGTGCTAACCACTGTGTCATCGTGCCACCTTCCTCGCACAGCGGCGCAAACAATCCCCATCCACCACTACTCGCCTCAGCCGAGCTGAACTTGTTCACTTGCTCAACAATTTCTCCTTTAACTTGTCTCACTTCCTGTTAATAAAAGGTGTGGCCGCGGATACCCATATGGGCCCCAGTTATGCCTGTATTCTTACAGGGTATGTGGAACATTCCTTGTTCCATTACTATTCATGCCCTCTCCCACAACCCTTTCTCCATTACATCTATGGTGTTGAAATCATTACATTTCTACCCCTCTTCAATTTTGAAGAGTCATACAGACTCAAAACATCAACTCTCTCCACAGATGTTGCCAGACCTGTAGAGTTTATCCAGAATTTTCTGTTTTTATTTCAGATTTCTAGTATCCGCAGTAGTTTGATTCGATTTATGCAATTCAGTTTTGGGTTTGTCTGCGAGGAGTAGATGGGGGAACTTTGTGGCTGCTAGGTTGTTTAAAGTGTTAATGTTTATTAATTAGTGTCACAAGTAGGCTTACATTAACACTGCAATGAAGTTACTGTGAAAATTCCCTAGTTGCCACACACCGGCACCTGTTCAGGTACACTCTGGGAGAATTTAGCATGGCCAATGCACCTAACCAGCATGTCTTTTGGACTGTGGGAGGAAACGGGAGCACCCAGAGGAAACCCACGCAGACACTGGGAGAACGTCCAGATTCCGCACAGACAGTGACCCAAGGCTGGAATTGAAATTCCAGTAGCACTGACTATGAGCAGTTGGTTTAGTGATCCTTGATTCTGCAGGTTAGCTGAAATGAGTTGTACCTGTTTCCTTTTTGACTGTGGTGTTTCTGACTTGTCACTTGCTTCCAGCAATCAGAGAGAGAGAGACTTTACGTTTTCTTCAGCTGTGACCTTCACAGCACAGTAGAACTAGAACACCAGACTAGCACACAGACCAGGGTTGTAGTAGGTTTTTAACCTCTTTTCTTGTGTATTCCTGGAAAGGAAAACCATATATTTTGCCCAGAAACTACTTTCCTTCAACTCTGATCATGTCCACAGTTTGGAATATAATTCTCAGGAGATGGTTTTTGCTGAGATGGTAATCAGCCTCCATTATTTTCACACTCACGGGACATTAATGTTCAGTCTTTTGCAATTCACTTTTCAAATCCCTTGAAGTCCGAGACACCCTCCAAGTGCAGAATTCCATGGTCTCTCCTGGGACGAGGTATAATCCATAAAGGAGTTTTCCAGAAGGTATCTGAATTGCATCCTCAGAATTTGCATTCTCAGCTGTCATTTTTTAAAAGCACATGTTTTACTTGAAAGTTCAATATGCCCGTAAATAAATCGGGGCTATGATCTGTGATCATGACAATATTTAAAGATAACATTTCAGATCAATCTCTATGAGATATCGGTGCGGGCCCGGTGCTCAATTTTCTTTCTTTCTGAGGTGAAGTGATTAAAAGTTGAGGCTTAGTTAGCAGCTGTGATGGGTTCTGTAGTTGACAAATCAATGTTTCTTTCTCTCAGTAGATTCAGCAGGTTTTTTTGGAGAAATAGGTTTCTTTGTCCTCTAATTTGGCAGCTATGGCACTACAGATTGTCTGGAAATTTATGGCGGTAACAATTTCAAGTTTGTCCTCCTTTTTGGCCAAGAGCCCTTTCTGAAGTTATTTCTCAGAGTTCTCCCGAGACTCCTGTACACAAAATGACTTTTACAGCCTGTCCTTACACAGTTCAAAAAATTAAAATGGCTGCTATGATATGTTCTGGACAAAATGCTAAGTCATCTTCCATATGGTGAAGTGGTAATAATCCCATTTCACAATCCAAAGCCCCTTTATTAGCTGCAGTGTTCAAAAGGAGTCAATACATTCCCACCTTCAGGGAAAGCCACTGTCTGTCTGAGGACTCGTTGAATTTCAAAAGTCTTTGTACTGGTTGAGATGATGACCTACACACGGCCTCAACAATTACCAGCCAGTGTGATGAAACCACAGTGATTGGAACCAGGTAACAGCCCCGATGCAAGCACTACTCACAAAGATGGGCACTTTTCTTCCATCCACTAGACAGCTCTCCTTTAATGCGAGATGGCTTCCAGTTGCTAGAAAAGATGGAAGAAGAAGGGAAGCAACTGACAGAGGGACAGGCATCATGCCCATCCTCCCAGAAAGAAATAACCACCACTCACGGTACCAAACCCCTTCTGCAGCAACCAGAATGACCATTGTGGTGCAGCGCTCGCCAATGGAAGAAGTGCATGCATCCAGCGCCAACCAATGATCCACCATCAAGATCAACAGTCCACGATTCTACCATACACAGGACCAGCCGGCAAGTGAGAAAGCAGGGGTACAAGACCTCCAGCCCTCCTCAAACTCTGGTTTCCCAGAATTGAAGGAGGGAACTGGGCTAGTATAAACTCTGTTAATGTTGTAATATTAATCACAAAGTAGTTTAGAGTTAGAGTAGCTATAGTTGCAACATGGAGGTTAAGTACACAAATCTTACAACAAGACTTGAATTAAACTGAAAATAACTACTGTCGGTCTATATGCAATGGACAAAAACTTGGGTTGTACTGGAAGGATGAAGTGCATTAAGGATTAACCTGGAACTGAGTACAGTACTGCCCACAGATGATGTAGGAAGGCACCTAACCTCGAGCTTGGGTCATCAGTCTTGAACTGTGTTGTAACATGTGAGGACATGCCTGAAGTCCTCTCTATACCTGTACCCTCTACTGTAAATATGCACATAGTTCAGTAAAGTTAATAAAGACTTCTTGGCAACTTTTACAAGGTTGCTTAACGGTAGTGACAATTCAGCAAAATAAAAGCTACAGATTAGAATAGTATCAGCCATCGAACAAAAAGGCTTGAGGAGAGAAATGTTGATTAAAAATAATGTACTTTAGAACCATAGAACCATTACAGCACAGAAACAGGCCTTTTGGCGCTTCTTGCCTGTGCCGAACCACTTTTGTGCCTCGTCCCACTGACCTGCACCTGGACTATATCCCTCCACACCCCTCTCATCCATGTACCTGTCCAAGTTTTTCTTAAATGTTAAAAGTGAGCCCGCATTCACCACCTCATCTGGCAGCTCATTCCAAACTCCCACCACTCTGTGTGAAGAAGCCCCCCCTAATATTCCCTTTAAACTTTTCTCCCCTCACTCTTAACCCATGTCCTCTAGTTATTTTCTCCCCTAGCCTCAGTGGAAAAAGCCTGCTTGCATTCACTCTATCTATACCCATCATAATTTTATACATTTCTATCAAATCTCCCCTCATTCTTCTACGCTCCAGGGAATAAAGTCCTAACCTATTCAACCTTTCTCTGTAACTCAGCTTCTCAAGTCCCAGCAACATCCTTGTAAACCTTCTCTGCACTCTTTCAACCTTATTAATATCCTTCCTGTAATTAGGTGATGAAAACTGCTCACAATACTCTAAATTCGGCCTCACCAATGTCTTATACAACCTCACTATAACATTCCAACTCCTATACTCAATACTTTCATTTATAAAAGCCAATGTACCAAAAGCACTCTTTACGACCCTATCTACCTGTGACGCCACTTTTAGGGAATTATGTATCTGTATTCCCAGATCCCTCCGTTCTACTGCACTCTTCAGTGTCCTACCATTTACCTTGTATGTTCTACCTTGGTTTGTCCTTCCAAAGTGCAATACCTCACACTTGTCTGCATTAAACTTCATCTACCATTTTTCAGCCCATTTTTCTAGCTGGTCCAAATCCCTCTGCAAGCTTTGAAAACCTTCCTCACTGTCCACTACACCTCCAATCTTTGTATCATCAGCAAACTTGCTGATCCAATTTACCACATTATCATCCAGATCATTGATATAGATGACAAACAACAATGGACCCAGCACTGATCCCTGTGGCACACCACTAATCACAGGCCTCCACTCAGAAGCAATCCTCCACTACCACTCTCTGGATTAGACATTGGCTCAATAGAAGAGCCAATTTACTACCTCTCCATGTATACCTAGCGACTGAACCTTCCTGACTAACCTCCCATGCGGGACCTTGTCAAAGGCCTTATTGACGTCCATGTAGACAACATCCACTGCCTTCCCTTCATCCACTTTCCTGGTAACCTCCTCGAAAAACTCTAATAGATTGGTTAAACATGACCTACCATGCACAAAGCCATGTTGACTCTCCCTAATAAGTCTCAGTCTATCCAAATATTTGTAGATCCTATCTCTTAGTACTCCTTCCAATAATTTACCTACTACTGACGTCAAACTTACTGGCCTATAATTTCCCGCATTACTTTTTGAGCCTTTTTTAAACAACGGAACAACATGAGCTATCCTCCAATCATCCGGCACCTCACCCGTGGATACCGACATTTTAAATATATCTGCCAGGGCCCCTGCAATTTCAACACTAGTCTCCTTCAAGGTTCGAGGGAATACCCTGTCCGGTCCTGGAGATTTATCTACTCTGATTTGCCTCAAGACAGCAAGCACCACCTCCCCTTTAATCTGTATAGGTTCCATGACCTCCCTACTTGTTTGCCTTATTTCCATAGACTCCATGCCAGTTTCCTTAGTAAATACGGTTGCAAAAAACCCATTTAATATCTCCCCCATTTCTTTTGGTTCCATACATAGCTGACCACTCTGATCTTCAAGAGGACCAATTTTATCCCTTACTATCTTTTTTGCTCTTAATATACCTGTAGAAGTTCTTAGGATTATCCTTCACCTTGTCTGCCAAAGCAACCTCATGTCTTCTTTTAGCCCTCCTGATTTCTTTCTTAAGTAGTTTCTTGCACTTTTTATACGCTTCAAGCATCTTATTTGCTCCCTGTTGCCTATACATGTCATACATCTCTCTCTTCTTTATCAGAGTTCCAATATCCCTCGACAACCAAGGTTCCTTATCTTATTCCCTTTGCCTTTAATCCTGACAGGAACATACAAACTCTGCCTCCCACTTACCATTCACATCCTTGCCAGAGAACAGCCTGTCCCAATCCAGGCTTTTTAGATCCTTTCTCCTTTCTTCAAATTTGGCCTTTTTCCAGTTTAGAACCTCAACCCGACGACCAGATCTATCTTTATCCATGATCAAGTTGAAACTAATGGCGTTATGATCACTGAAACCAAAGTGTTCCCCTACACTCACTTCCGTCACTTGTCCTAACTCGTTTCCTAATAGGAGATCTAATATTGCATCCTGTCGAGTTGGTACCTCTATATATTGATTTAGAAAATTTTCCTGAACACATTTTACAAACTCTAACCCATCTAGACCTTTAACAGTATGGGAGTCCCAATCTATATGTGGAAAATTAAAATCCCCTACTATCACAACTTTGTTTCCTGCAGTTGTCTGCTATCTCTCTGCAGATTTGCTTCTCCAATTCCCGCTGACTATTGGGTGGTCTATAATACAACCCCATTAATGTGGTCATACCGTTCCTGTTTCTCAGCTCCACCCATATGGCCTTGGTAGACAAGGCCTCTAATCTGTCCTGCCTGAGCACTGCTGTAACATTTTCCCTGACTAGCAATGCCACCCCCCCACCCTTCATCCCTCTGCCTCTATCATGTCTGAAACATCGGAACCCTGGAACATTTGAGCTGCCAGTCCTGCCCCTCCTGCAGCCAAGTTTCACTAATGGCTATAATGTCATATTTCCATGTGTCGATCCATGCCCTCAGCTCGTCTGCCTTCCCCACAATACTCCTGGCATTGAAATAGACACACCTCAGAAGATCATTACCACCACACACAACCCTTCTATTTGTGATTTTGCATGAACTATTAACATCATTTATTTTCACCCCCGCTCCACTATCTGCTCTGGCACTCCGGTTCCCACCCCCCTGCAAATCTAGTTTATACCTTCCCCAATAACACTAGCAAACCTCCCTGCAAGTATATTGGTCCCCTTGTAGTTCAGGCGTAACCCGTCTCTCTTGTACAGGTCCCACCTGCCCCAGAAGAGGTCCCAATGATCTAGAAATCTGAAACCCTGTCCCCTACACCAGTTCCTCAGCCACATGTTCATCCGCCCGAGCATCCTACTCTTAACCTCACTGGTATGTGGTATAGGTAGCAATCCTGAGATTACTACCCTCGGGGTCCTGCTTTTTAACTTCCTACCAAGCTCTCTGTACTCAGACTTCAGGACCTCCTCACTCTTCCTTCCTACGTCATTGGTACCAATGTGTACCATGACATCTGGCTGATCACCCTCCCACTTCAGAATGCTGTGCACGTGATCAGAGACATCCCTGACGCTGGCACCTGGGAGGCAACAAACCATCTGGGAGTCTCTGTCACGACCTCTGTACCTCTGGCAATCGAGTCCCCTATCACTACCGCTCTCCTCTTCTTCCATCCTCCCTTCTGCGCTACAGAACCAGACTCCGTGCCAGAGATCCGGCTGCCGCAGATTGTCCCAGGTAAGGCATTCCCCACAACAGTATCCAAATTGGTATACCTGTTGTGGAGGGGAATGGCCACAGGGAAACCCTGCTCTGCCTGCCCTTTCCCTCGCTTGACGGTAACCCAATTACCTGTGCTCTGTGCCTTTGGCGTAACTGCCTCCCTGAAGCTACTATCTATAAACTCCTCATTCTCCCGAATGATTCGGAGGTCATCCAGCTCCTGCTCCAGTTCCCTAACGCGGTTTGTTAGGAGCTGCAGCTGGATGCACCTCCTGCAGGTGTCGTTGTCAGGGACACTGGAGGTCTCCCTGACTTCCCACATCATGCAAGAGATGCATTCCAACATCCTGCCTGGCATTCTTTCTACTCTGAAGAAACAATAACAACTTACTGGAACCTACCCTCGCCTCTGCCTGTTCACGCCGAAGCCTGTTTGAGCCAAAGCTGTCCCACTCTGCTCCCTCTCACTCAAGCCTGTTTGAGCCAAAGTCATCCCACTCTGCTCCCTCTCACTCGCTGCCTGCTCACAACGCTGCCCGCTGGATAGAGTGGCCTTCTTTTTAAACCTTCCGCCCGCTACTGGCTGACGTCAGGAAAAATAAACTTCCCAGGTCTCACTGGGGCCTCCTTCCGGCTGCCTTACAAAAACTCCGAAAAAAAGAAAAAAAATTATGTAAATCCCTCTTTCCTACTACCTTTCCTCACTTGAATCACCTCTCTAGCTGCTCCTCTGGAACAATGAGGTCGAAACCTCGAAGGCAAGTACCTTTTGAAGAAAGAAAAACTTCCCAGGTCTCATTGGGGCCTACTTCCGGTTTTAGACTTCCGGCTGCCTTACAAAAACTCCGACTTTGTTTATTTCACATCTGTATTCCAAAATCACTATTCTGTGGAAGAAAATGGGAAACTTAGTTGAGAAAGTGGGGTTACAAAATATGAATCTTGCAGGAAGGTCTGCTCCTTGCTTGGCCAAACTAGATGTTCTGTGGGGATAGCACTTCACTCCCTTGTTATAGACTAGTTTTGTTTGGATCGTGTGGTTTCTGTATTGCATTGAAGTATCGGAACACTTGAGTGATGAAGTAATTTTTTTCAGTGTGTTCTTAGTCACTGCTCAAATTGATTAGTTGGATTAAACTCCATTAGCCTAAATCCACTCGTGTTTAGCATGCTTTTATTCCATCAGTTTACACTACAGCCATTGCTTCAGTGTGAAGCAGCTTCAATCTGACATCAGTACAAAGCTGAGTGAGACTCCCTGGAGGAGTCTTAACTTTATTCAGATGTCAAGTTGAATCTGATTTGGAGTCATTTTGGTGCATTGCACTTGATTCACGCTGCATGCTTAGTGTCAGTGGAAAACTGTTTTGGCTTCTCACTTCTGCTGAATTTGTGGAGTGATTGCTTTGTGCATGTTGGGAGGCAGGAAAAGTCATTGTTAAGGGGGAAAAGGAAGAATGCAAGTATAATGGGATTGCTTGCTTCAGTGCTGCTTGCTAGCATTTCAGTTGAACAGTACTGAGTGCTGGCAATTATACATTTGAATGAGTTTTCAACATACTTTAATATTTTCAGACATACTTTTTTATCGGTATCAATGAAGTTGATCCACTCCTGTTGGCAGTTTAAATGGTACAAGAACTATTCACTGATCAACTGTTTAAATTGCCACTGCTGTTTACACTGCCACCTTCAGATGTGACTGTCATTCAGCTGTCAGGATTACTTGGGGACCTACCCAGATTTTATCATTGTAACTGAATGTCACTCCAGTACTCAGCAGGATAATTTCAGCAAACCTGTGATTCCAATATTTGCAGCCAGCACAAGCCAAGGAATAGATCAGATCTGTATTCCATCACAATCTGCAACCTCATTGCCTTGCATACCCCTCACTACCATTACAATCAAATTAGTTGAGAGTATCAATAAGGAGTGTAGAAAGGTGTGCCAGGAGAACCCAGGTGTACCTAAAAAATGAGGTGCCAACCTGGTGAAGCAACAACACAGAATTACATTGCTGCTAAAACAAGTGTGTTATAGACAGCGCTAAGCGATATCACAACCATTGGATTAGGGTTGTGCAGTCTAACCACATTAAGTAATCAAAGGTAATGGACAGTGATACAACTATTGGGTGGAGGAGGTTCCACGCACATCTCACTGACAATGATGAGGAAGCTCAGCATGTGAGTAGAAAAGACTCAGCTGAAGTCTCTCCAGCCCATTTCAGCCAGAAGTGATGAATGAATAATCCATCTCTGCCTCTTCTGACCAGGTTAGAAGATCTGCCTCAGTTTACTGAAACAGCAGCCCAGTCGTATTCATTGTTGTTATGCCCTGTAACCCCCACATCTCCTGAGTTCCTTAGGGTTGTGGCCTAAGCCCAGCCATCTCCAACTACTTCATCAATGATCTTCTTTCCAATGTAAGGTCAGAATGGGGAGGTTCGCTAATTAGAAGTGTGAATGTTCGCTGATTTATTCAGCACCAATTGTGGCTCCTCAGATACTGAAGCAGTCCAGGTCCATTTGCAGCAAGACCAGGACAATATCCAGGCTGGCTGATAAGTGGCAAGTAACATTCATGCCACACAAGTACCGGGCAGTGACCATCTCCAACAAGAATCTAACCATCTTAATATTCAATGACATTACATTGCTGAATCTCCTACTATCAACATTCTGGGAGTTACCATTGACCAGGAACTGAACTGGATCATCCACATAAATACTGTGGCTGCAAGAGTAGGTCAGAGGTTCAGAATTTTTTAGTGAGTATCCCACCTCCTGATTCCCCAGAACCTGTCCATCTATCAGACACAAATTGGGAGAGTGATGAAATACCCTCCACTTGACTGGATGAGTGCAGCTTCAATAGTGTTCAAGAAGCTCATCAATATCCAGGACTAAATTGCCTGCTTGAATGGCACCCCATCCAGCACCTTCAACATTGACTTCCTTCACCATGGATGCACAGGAGTGTGTACTGTCTACAAGATGCACTGCAGCAACTCACCAAGGCTCCTTCAACAGCACTTTCCAAACCTGCTGCCTCTGCTACCAAGAAGGACAAGGGCAGAAGTGTATGGGAACATCACCACCTGTAAGTTCCTCTCCAAGACACATCCCTTCCTGACTTGGAACTATATTGCCATTCCTTCAAGGTCAAATTCCTGGAACTCCGTTCCTGACATCAATGGAGGTGTACCAATGCAACATGGATTGCAGCGGTCCAAGAAGGTGGCTCACCACCACCTTCTCAAGGGCAATTAGGAATGGGCAATAAATGCTGGCCTAGCCAGTTGTGTCCACATCCCATGAGCAAATTACAAAGAAACCTCCCATAACCCCCATCTCCCTAGTGGGCTGTTTCAATGGTTCAAAGCGGGCCTTCCGCCCATTTGGGGGCAAGTCCTGTCTCGAGGAACACACTTGCTGGTCTTCAGCCAATTTGATACACTCCGCATGAGATTAAGGATCGGCTGAGCATACTGGATGTGGCAAAAGCTGTGGACCTTGACAACATTTCTGGCTGTTATGTTGAAGCCTTGTGTTCCAGAATTAGCTGAGCCCCTAGCCAAGCTGCTCCAGTACAGCTACAACACTAATATCTACCTGGCAATTGTCAAAATAAATACCAGAAGCCTCAAACAGAAACTTGCTTCTATACAATGTACAGTGATTGGGCATGGAAGCTTGTCATGAAGGGCCATAGGGGATGAGTGGTGTGCATGAGATGGCATGGATGGGGTATGGAGAGTATTTACGGGGTTGAGGGCTGAAGACCTTGTGTTTTTATTTTCGAGTCATAGAGTTTTATAACACAGAAAGAGGCCCTCTCACCCATCGTATCTGCACTGGACATCAAGCAACTTATCTATT
The DNA here is from genome assembly GCF_964213995.1 of Mustelus asterias. Classification (NCBI taxonomy): domain Eukaryota; kingdom Metazoa; phylum Chordata; class Chondrichthyes; order Carcharhiniformes; family Triakidae; genus Mustelus; species Mustelus asterias. Next base: position 46,874,500 of record NC_135814.1, on the reverse strand, counting down.
CTAATCCCCTTTTCCAGCATTTGGTCCATAGCCTTGTTTGCTCCATCATAAACTTCCTGCTTTTATATTTTATGCCTCAGCTCGTGAAGGCAAGTATCCTGTATGCTTTTTTAACCATTTTATCTACTCCTGCTGCCTTTAGGGACCTATGGACATGCGCCCCAAGTTCCCTCTGTTCCTGTCTACTTTCTCGCCTCCCATTGTTCACTGTGCATTCCCTTGCCTTTTTAATTCTTACAGAATGCATCACCTCACACTTTTCAGGGTTAAATTCAATTTGCCGCTGATATGCCCATCTGACCAGCCAGTTTATATCATCCTGTAATCTAAGGCTTTCCTTCTGGCTATTTACTACACCACCAATTTGTGTAATCTGCGAACTTACTTATCATACTTCCCAATTTCACGTCTAGATCATTGATGTACATTACAAACAACCAGGGACCCAGCACTGCTCCTGCAGTACACCACTGGGTACACCACCTGAAGAAGGGGCTTGGGGCTCCGAAAGCTTGTGTGGCTTTTGCTACCAAATAAACCTGTTGGACTTTAACCTGGTGTTGTTAAACTTCTTACTGTGTTTACCCCAGTCCAACACCGGCATCTCCACATCATGTACACCACTGGGCACAGGTTTTCAGTCACAAAAACAACCTTTTTCCAACAACCTCTGCCTCCTGCCACTAAACCAATTTTGGATTCAATTTACCAAATTGCTCTGAATTCCACGGGCTTTTCATTTCTTGATCAGTCTCCCATGCGGGACCTTGTCATGGAGATATGTTAAAATCTTTATGGGAAGTGTGTGATGAATGAGTTTGTAATTCTTTTTTCCTCACAACTCACCATTGTGTGAGGGCAGCTCAGCAGCCCTGAAGGATGAGTGGCAGTTGTCTCCTCAGCGCTATTACCAGAGGACAAGACCTGGATGATATCCCCAATTATGTTCTCATCACACTGGCTGCTGTAGTTTCCCATTAATGAGAACGCTGCAGCGTTCTCACTGTTGTGTCGAGTTTAGCTTACAGTGTACACTGCTGATTTTCTGAGAGATCGTGGCTTGGTCAATCATGAGGCTGAAAGGTGCAAATCTGACTCTTGAACTCACGCTCGATGTGACTAGTTGGGCATCCCTTTCAAGCTGGGATGAAGTCCCACAGCACCAAGGCATGTCTTTTAAACAGACCACTTCAGCACCCGGCAGCCCATGTGGCTGCCTTCAAAGTTTTCCCATTTCAGCTATCTTGACTGTAGCCTGCACCCAACTTCCAAAATGAAAATCCGGTGCCTGCAGGCACTTTTTCCCAAGGTGGTGGACGGAGCTGGAAATTTTCCTGATTCCTGCCATCTATACCAAGGATGAAAACCCAACCCATTATTGTAGTATTAAGTAACAAAGTGATAATTGGAGAAGGACATGGCAATTACTTAAAGATCTTATGAATGATTTAATGTATAAGACAATTTTGTGAATCGTTGTCTAAACAAGAAATATTTATGGCACATTTCTAGAAATTCTGTTAACAACTGTAACTCCAATTTTTCTTATGCAAAATGGATGTTAAGTTATCAATCGTGTTGTATAGAAATACCAATGTATGTTGATGGTGCGGCAAAATGTGACATCCAGAATTTGACTTGGCAGATGAAATGATGAATGTTGGCCGATTATAGTAAAGCGAATGCACTTGAAATGGGTGGGGAAAGATTTGCAATATTGCTGTTACTCCTGGCTTTCCCTGATGGTGAATGACCAAGGTGCACTCCTAATGGTGTTGTACAATGAAGTGACTTACTGCAGGATCAAAATAGTGATCACTAAAAAGCACATCCTAGGGATTATTCCAGAAAACTGGGCACCTAGAATTTTGGCACTGTTGAATATGTAATAGTCAACTGCAAATTCAAAATTTTCTTCCCGCTAGTAACTTGGACTGGACACAGCTCAGCTGCACTTGCGCCACTTCTGAATAAATTGCGTCCTTTCAGCTGCGGGTTAAATTAAAAAACTTACCAGTGAGTATTGCCTGTTGCTTATTTGCATAAAATTTCAAGTTCAGAACAATAAACAACCAATTATGCACACAAATGTCTATAATTACAGCATTCCCATGCGATCTCAATCACTAGACAGATTAAAATATTCATGTATAATTCCAAAGAATTATGATTGATAAACTCGATTCACTATGTTCATTTTTTCAAACACTTAATGCGTGGGTATTGGCTAACTCCCATTATTCTAACATTGGCATTACTCCATCCTCGCTATCATTCATCATTGATTGAAGAGCTTTCACATTTACACAAGTCATAAAATAATAGTGATATTTTGAAGTAGGAAATTTGTATTTATCCCATATAAATTGATGCTTATCTTAAGAAACAGATATTGACAAAAAAATCAAATACTGCGAATGCTGGAAATTGGAAAGAAAAACTGAAAATGCTGGAAATACTCTGCAGGTTAGGCAGTACCTGTGGAGAGAGAGAGAGAGAGAGAAAGACTGAGTTAACAGGCAGGATTTTCCAGATCGCGGGGTTTCCCATCACCTGAAGAGTTGTCAGGGAATGCATGCCCTCCGATCAAAATAACCCTGTAGCCACTGGCTGGAGGTGGGATTTTACCTGGGGAGGAAGCCCTACCTCTGAGAGCTGCTGATTGGCTGGTAGCTCCGTAATCCCAACAGTGCCATGGGGAGCATGGGCACTGCTGGAACTATAAGCAGTCCCACGCCAGAGCTCAAAAGACCAGTTAGGGATGGGGTCTCATGGTGGGTCCGTAGGTGTGGCGGGTGGTAGCAAGAGGTGGGTGGGATGTCATGATGGCAAGGCTAGATGGGGGAAAAAGAGGATTCAGGGGAGCAGACCTGAAGTGGGTTGTAGAGTTTTGAAAGGCCTGAAGAAATCTTTATAGTCACATTTGGAAAACTGTGTACAGTTCTGGTCACCCAATTATAGAAAGGATATTATTAAACTAGAAAGAGTGCAGAAGAGATTTACTAGGATGTTGCGGGACTTAATGGTTTGAGTTATAAGGAGAGGCTGGATAGACTGGGACTTTTTTCTCTGGAGCGTAGAAGGCTGAAGGGTGATCTCATAGAGGTCTATAAAATAATGAGGGGCACAGATCAGCTAGATAGTCAATATCTTTTCCCAAAGGTAGGGGAGTCTAAAACTAGAGGGCATAGATTTAAAGGGAGAGGTACAAAAGGGTCGAGAGGAGCAACTTTTTCTCACCGAGGATGGTGAGTGTCTGGAACAAGCTGCCAGAGGTCGTAGTCGAGGCGGGTACAATTTTGTCTTTTAAAAAGCATTTAGACAGTTCCATGGGTAAGATGGGTATGGAGGGATATGGGCCAAATGCGGGCAATTGGGACGAGCTTAGGGGTTTAAAAAAAAAGGGCAGCATGGACAAGTAGGGCCGAAGGGCCTGTTAAACCTCTATGGCTCTATGATATATCAGTTAACCATAAGTCTGTATTGACTCAGAGCTATTTCTAAAATGCAGTAAAGGGTACAATGTAGGGGCTGCCTCCATCTTGCTGGCTCAGCACTCGGTTGACCCTGGGTGCGGGTTGTGTGCTTTTTTTATATCACTGTGTGGGCGTTATTCAGCCCCACCACATTCATCTTTTTTTGTAAGACCCCTAATTCCCTACAATTATTTGTAATTGTAAGTTTTTGTTAGTTTGGTGAAGTTTACACTTAAGATTTATTGGGAGTTGTAGGGTTTATTAATTATAAGTTAATCAATTAGAATTTGTTAATTAACACAATCGAGATGGCAGGGCAGGTGATGTGCTGTGACTGCAGGATGTGGGAGCTTTTGGATGCTGGTGTGATCTCGGGCAAACACGTTTGATGTAAATGTTTACAACTGCAGGAACATAGGCACAGACTCAGTGAACTGGAGGTCGAGCAGCAGACACAGCGGCACATGAGGGAGGGAGAAAGTTACCTGGCTGCTTTATTGTTTGGTTGAGTGTGAGGGGAGCAGAGTGATGAGCTATCTAATCATGGCACTGTGGTACAAGAAGCCATTCAACCGGGGAGAGAAGAAAGAATATAGTGATGGCAGGGGACGGTGCAGTGAGGGGGATTGACACTGTTCTCTGCAGTAAAGAGCCAGATGGCTGTGTTGTCTATCTGGTGCCGGGGTTCGGACATTTGCTCAGAGCTGGAGAGGAACTTACAGTGGGAGGGGAAGGATCCACTTATAGTGATCGATTTGGGTTGGATGAGGAACAAGGTTCTGCTCAGACATAATGAGGAGCAAAGCGCCAAATTGAAGAGTAAAAGCTTAACGTAATTAAGAGTAAGCTTGAGGTGAATTATTACCTGAGCCATGTGCCAATTGACAGAGGACACATAAGAGTACTGGGATTAATAAATGGCTCAAGGACTGGTGTGGAAGAAGTGGGCTTCGGTTTGTGGGGCATTGGCATCCAGTACTAGGGAAAGTAAAGTAAAATTTATTTATTAGTCGTAAGTACGGCTTACATTAACACTGCAATGAAGTTATTGTGAAAATCCCCTAGTCCCCACATTCCGGCGCCTGTTCGGGTCAATGCACCTAACCAGCACATCTTTCAGACTGTGGGAGGAAACCGGAGCACCCGGAGGAAACACACGCAGACACGGGGAGAACGTACAAACTCCACACAGTGACCCAAGCCAGGAATCAAACCCGGGTCCCTGGCGCTGTGAAGCAGTAGTGCTAACCACTGTGTCACCATGCCGCCCTTCTTGTGCTGGTTGAGACAGTCTACACCTGAACCGTGATCCCCTGGGATCAGTGTTCTAGCAAACTGTATAACTAGAGAAGTAGAGAGGGCTTAATGTAGCAAACCAACGGGCAGAGTCAAGGCAGGAAAGCAAAATAGTAATATGGGTAATGAAGGTCAGAGAATGGTAGGAAGGGACAGAGGAAAAAATGAATGATTAGTACCAGATCTTGCAAAGATAAATTAAAGGTTCTGTATCTGAATGCATATAGTATTCCTAACAAAATAAATGACACACTGAAGTAAATATATGTGACCTATTTGCCATTATGAAGACATGGCTGCAGAATGACTAGGATTGGATCCTGAATACTGAGGGATATATGGTCTTTAGGCCCCCTAACAGTAACCACAATGTGAGACAAAGTTGGCTAATACAAGAAACATTGGGTGCTTGTGTTAAAGGGACGGCCAGAATCATGGGTTATTTTAATCTGCATATACACCAGAGAAATCAGACTGGCAGTAGTAGCCTGGATGAGTTCATAGAATGCTTTTGAGATAGTTTCTTCGAACAGCATGTTCTGGAACCAACCAGAGAGCAAGTTATATTAGATTTGGTATTGTGTAACGTGGCAGGATTAATTGAATAAAAACACTTCTTGGGGTAGCAGCATCCACAATATGATTGAATTTTACATCTGGATTGAAAGGAAGAAGGGTGGGAATAAGACTTGTCTTTTCAACTTAAATAAGGGCAACTATGTTGGCATGAAAACTGAGCTAACTGTGCAAAGGTGAGTGGCAGGTCAGATTATTGCTCAGAATATAAAGAACAGCAGAGAATGACTAAAAGGTTAATCAGGAGCTTGTGGAACAAAAACAGAAAATGCTGGAAAATTTCAGCAGATCTGATAGCACCTGTGGAGAGAGAATTGAGCCAACATTTTGAGTCAGTATGACCCTTCGTCAGAGCTGCAACAAAGGGTCATCCTGCCTCAAAGTTAGCTCTTTTCTTTCTCCACAGATGCTGTCAGAGTTGGTGAGATTTTCTAGCATTTTCTGTTTTTGTTTCAGATTCCAGCATCTGCAGTTTTTTGCTTTTATCTTAGAGTTTGAGGAAGCCAACTAGAAATGTAAAATCAGATAGCAAGAATTTTTTCCAATATTTGAAAAGGCAAAGAGTAATTAAAGTGAGAGTTTGTCCTCCAGAGAGTGAGAATAGAGAATTAATAGCTGATAATGAGGAAATGGTGGATGAAATGAACAAATATTTTGCTACTATCTTCACTATAGAGGATGCAAAAACATTCTACTAATAGCTATAAACCAGGAGGTGTAAGGGAGAGAGGAACTTGGTGAAATTGTGATCACTAGAGAAGCAACACTGAGAAAACTGATGGAGCTGCGGGCTGACAAGTCTCTGGGCCTTGATGGACTTCGTCCTAGAGTCTTAGAAGAGTTGGTTAATGTGATTATAGATGCATTGGTGTTAATTTTCCAAACTTTATTAGATTCTGGAAAGGCTCCATGAGACTGGACAGTAGCTAATATAACCCCTTATTTGAGAAGGGAGAGAGGCAGCAAACAAGAAACTATAGGCTAGTGAGTTTGATGTGGGGAAGGTGTTAGAATTGATCATTTAAAGAGGTTATAGCTTAAAAACTGAAGAGTCAGCATAGTTTTATGAAAAGGAAATCATGCTTAGCTAATTTGTTAGGGTTCTTAAAGAAGTAACATGTGCTGAGGATAAAGGGGGGCCAGCAGAAGTATTTTGAATTCTAGGAGGCGTTTGGTAAGGTGCCATATCCAGGGTTATTGTAGAAAATAAAAGCTCATAGTGTGGGGATAACATTTAGAGTGGATAGAAGATTGGCTGGCTGGCAGAAAACAGAGAGTATACATATATGGTCTCTGTTTGATAGGCAGGATTGCATTTTGATCTCCTTATTTAAGGAAGGATGTAATTGTATTGGAGGCAGTTCAGAGGAGGTTTACTAGATACCAGGAATGAACAGGTTGTCTTATGAGGAAAAGTTGGACAGATTGGATTTGTTTCCGTTGGAGTGAGGGATAATTTGATTGAAGAATATAAGATCCTGAATGGTCTTGACAATGTGGACATGGAAAGGATGTTTCCTCAATTGGGGCGAGGGTAGACCAGTGGGACATTTCACCCACTCCCCGTAATATTGTGAACAGCTTGGGGGTGGCATGAAGGCCACTGGTGGAATGTTAGGTTCTCTCTCTCTCTCTTCCCCCCCCCCCCCCCCCCCCCCCCCCCCACCCCACCACCCACAACCACCTGCAAACCTACTAATGGAGGAACCATAGACCTCTCCCCAATATTTCAGACAGGTGGCCTTTCATCAAAAGGAACAATAGATGCAAGCCAAATGGAAGCGATCAAAAAGGGTGCTATGACCAATGAGATTAGCCTTGAGGTTTTTATAGGTGAAAAATAAGAGTTTGTGGAGTTTACATAGGTTGGGAGTTCCAAAGTCTAGGACTGAGACTGTTCAGTCGTCGAATTCAGTCACCCCTGATGAAGCTGGAGGAAATTGTAGAGCTAGGCTGAAGCAAAGCCATGAGTGATTTTAGATGATGGGGATTTAAAATGTTATGCATTGGAGAATTGGATGAGGATATTGGAGCAGAGTTTTGGATATGTTGAAATTTATGTATTGTTACAATCTCTGTAGTGACTGATAACCTTCAAAAACATATCTGAACTCCTAGTGGCTGACTGAAAGGGTCACAGGATAAGATTTCAAGTTTTAAGATACTTGCTATAACAAACAAATTACAAACAACGTTGAATAAACACTAATTCTGCTGTTCTGAGTATAAGTTGCCTGCTGAAAGATTTCAGTTTTAACTTTTAAAATGACCGCAAGTCCACATCCACAGTCACACTTTACTCTGTCCTTGAAGTGGAACTTTATTTTCCAGGAATCAAAAGCTCTGCTCAGCTTCTGGCAGCTCACTCCCTTTATCATTTCCAGTTGGATAACTTCTAAACCTTGAATTGACTTTCATGGTGGGGGTTACCTTGGAGATTCTCCCTTCTAGCCAAAACTAGGTGAAATTTCCAGGTTCAATTACATTCTCACAAATTTGGACTCTTCAGTCTGAGTGCAAGCTCCCACCTGCATGCTGCATACTCAACGATAGTGACGGGCATGCTTTATCTGCTCTCTGTCAGTTTCTTGCTTGTCTGTGAGGTTTTGGGATATCTTAAGAAAGGTATAATCTAATACTACAATGCCTTGGTATGGACACTTCTCCTCTCAAAGCCCATCTCCATGACAGTGCATGGGCCTTATATCCACATAGAAATGCTGATGAACTATCGTCTAAACCCCAAACTTCAGTCTGTCTTGAAACTTAATAGTTTGAAGTATAACTATTTAGAAAACCTGACATTCTTGAAGTGTCCTGTGGACGGTTGAGGTGGGCATCAGGAATCTAGAAAATTCTACAGATGTTTCAGTACTCAAATAGATTTCAGCCACACTTCTTTGTGCAATGTTGGCTGAGAGCATAAATATCCATTAGAGTACTGAAGCACTTGAGTCCCAGGGAAAACATTGCTTTGGCTCTCTGACCTTTTGTATCAATTGTAAAGTTTACAGCTGCACAAGGTAATGTGGTTCCAGGTGCTTTGGGCAGAATTTTCCCGTCCCGCCCGCCACAGGAAACACACGTAGTGGGTGGGACGTAGACCATGCAATGTTCCATTGACCTCTGGCAGGATTTTCTGGTTCTGGGGCGGCCGGAAAATACTGCCTCTTGAGTTTCAGCTATTGATACTTGAAATGGTATGGATGATATTTTTATTGGGCTATAGTAAAAATATTTATTAAGAAAATGTAAAATTATAAAAACTGATTTTTTAAAGCTTTTTTGGACATCCTGCTGTCATTATTTGAGACAGTGCCACACAGACCTGTGAGCAAAGTTACAGCTCATGGAATAAAAGGAATACAAAATTGGTTGAGTGACAGTCAATAGCGAGCAGTATTTCATGGATATTTCTGGCATGATGGCACAATGGTTAGCACTGCTGCTTCACAGTGCCAGAGACCCGGGTTCAATTCAGGCCTTGGGTCACTGTCTGTGTTTGCACGTTCTCTCCGTGTCTGCATGGGTTTCCTTCGGGTGCTCCGGTTTCCTCCCATAGTCCAAAGATATGCGGATTAGGTTGATTGGTCATGTTAAATTGACCCTAGTGTCAGGGGATTAGCAGGGGATATATGTGGGGTTACGGGAATAGGGCCTGGGTGGGATTGTGGTTGGTGCAGACTCGATGGGCCGAATGGCCTCCTTCTGCACTGTAGGGATTCAATTCTATGATTCTTTGGCTGGAAAATTTATTGTGGAGTTCTTCGAGGGTCAATGTTGAGACCCTTACTTTCCTGATTTATATTAGCAGCTTAGTCCTTTGTGGATAGGACACAATTTCAAAATTTGATACAAAACTTATAAGTCCGATGGACTGTGAGGAGGCTAGTGTAGAACTTCAAAAGCACATAGACAAGTTGGAATGGGCGGACAGGTGGCAGATGAAGTTCAATGTAGAGGAACATGACGTGATTCATTTTGGTAGGAATAATATGGCGACGAAATATAAAATTAATGGTACAATTCTAAACGGGGTGTAGGAACAGAGGGAACTGGGTATTAGTTATTGAAGTGGCAGGACAGGTGAGAGAGCAGTTAACAACATACATAGTATCCTAGGCTTTATTAATTGGGGCATAGAGTACAAGATCAAGGAGATTATGTTGAATGCACCAGTTTGGCCTCTGCTGGAGTGCTGCTTCCAATTCTGGGTGCAGCACTTCAGGAAGGATGTGAGCGAGTGCAGAAAAGATTCACCAAAATGATTTGAGGAATGAGGAACTTCAGTTAAGAAGGTAGATTGGAGAAGTTGGACTGGTTACTGAGGAGAAGAGAAAGGACAGAGGAAATTTGATGGAGATGTTAACAATCATGTGGGGACAGAGTAGATAGGAAGAAACCGCTCCCACTCGTGAAAGGATCAAGAACGAGGGGGCATAGATTTAAATTAATTTGCTAAAGAAACAAAAACAATATGAGGAAAAGATTTTTAATTGAGAGATTAGTTAAGGCCTAGAATGCACTGCCTGAGAGTGTGATGGAGGCAGGTTCAGTCAAGGCATTTAGAGGGAATTAGGCTGTTATTTGAAAAGGAAGAATGCGCAGGGTTATGTGGAGAAGGCCATTAAATGAATTGAGTGAGCTGGTGCAGACATGACGGGCAGAATAATATCCTGCTGTAAAAATTCTGTGATTCTATTGGGTTCATTGGTTCTGTACAGTATATAATAGGCAAATGGGCACGGAAATGACATCATTTGGCATGGGAGGCATAAGGAGGACCTTTTGAACTTGCCTTTCAAAAGATCCCCTCATGTTTACTATGGTTCACGTCACCTCTAAAATGCTGTGAAACCAGGAGTCTTCGAAAAGCTGGCCCGACTTGGTAAAAATTGCAGAGGACCAGAACGTGCCTATTCCTTCAATAGAGCTGGGCAGATTGGGTGTGCAGGGTGCAGGCCTTTGGCCTAAACTAGCCCACATGCTTAAAAGGCACTCCTGAAAATCAGGAGCCCCAGAAATGGGATCTTGAATCCTGCAATTGGGTCCCAGCTGCCTTTTCCGCCCCTCCAAGAAGTCCCCACATTCCATGAAAACACAGTCCTGTAAGTCTTGCAGACTGTCTATCCACAGTCGTGACAGATGCACCTTCTTCCCAGTAAAACAACCTGGGCCCCCCTTTAACCTTTAATAAACAAGCTTATTGTCAGTCAGAATTCAGAACAAGTCCCATGATCTTCATCCTGGCTCCATTTTCCCCTATATTGAAGAGATCGTCCCAAAACATAACAAGCTTATAAACTTCATCGTTGTAACAGGAGAATGGAAGTTTGGGAGAACAATAAAGAGTCAGAAGTTAGAAAGATGAGGATAAGAATTCCAGTAATGGAAGGGGCAGAGAAAAGACTGAGGTGGGTAGTGGAACAAAGGTGGAGGTTAATTGTCTGGCCGATGGATGGATGTAGGCTTTAAAGTTCAACTCGGGGTCAAAGAGGATGACAAGATGGTTTGGTTCAACCTGAGAAAGCGGCCAGTAGAATTACTGACAAGGGAGTAGACTTTGTGGCCAATACTAATTTAGCTCTTCAAATAAACAATTGTCTCTTTTTCTAACTGGAGATGATTTAAATATCCTTTTAATATACATAAAAAGAAAAGTTTAACAACTCAGTTATAACATATGGAGCATTATTAACTCAGTTTATCATTTTAAATCACTGCTCTTTATTACAGACTTTTCAGAAATAAATTAAGATATTGGATGAATTTTTACATTTTTACAAATCGTCTGATTTTCATTTCATTGACTTCAGTGAGGTGTAAAACAGATGTCATTGTTCGCCCAGTGATATGGGGGAAGATTTACACCAGTGAGAATCCAGGTCAGATCAGAAACCAAGCTGACTGCTTTTACGCTTTGGTTGATGGGCATTTTGTATTTTAGAGTTTGTATAAAATCTCGTTGTGTCTTGTTGCCCCAAATAGGATGCGGGTGAACTTAATCCTAGTAAGGATTTCTGTGTCATTGGTAAACCTGATATCAGTTATGATATCTATCAACATGATACAATTTTGTTTCTTCTGTTTTCTGTTGACCAAAATAAACGATTTTTCCTTTTTAATTTTCCTTTCCTCACTCACCTAGCTTTAAGCATTAAATGTATTCTGCCAAGGAATTGAGGATGAGTTGGGAAAGCTGAAGGGGAGACTGTGCTGGGACCAAAATTAACAGGACTGTTTTCAATTCTGTGCCATAGAGCACATATGAATGTATTATTAATATCCAATCATCGCTGCTCAGATCAGAAAGAAAAATTATTTTCACTTATCTGTTTCTATCATCTTTTCCCACCCTCTAATCAAACAAATTGCACAAGGTCTCCATTCAGTAATTTAAATCTCTAAGCCCCCTATTCTCAAAATTAGCTTTGAAATGTGGTTTGAGCTGTGTTGAAGCGACATTTTCCACAATCAATGTAATTGATGTTTTGTAAAAATATACTTGTTTTGGTTAATCTTCAGTAATTTTGCAAGTTGCATTCACATTGAGGATTGTTTCAGCAGCAGCCCAGTTAAAGCTCTGACATTGCTCCAGAATGCTCACAATTTAATTTCTGGTGGATGGAGCTTAAGATGTTAAAATGAGATGCAGGTACAGTGTTTCTGCAGTTGGGTAGGTTCTGTTTAATAGACCTTGCTATGTCCCGACTCCTTGTTCTATACTTTGCAGCTAGGTAAGTAAATGCTCATGAATGCTGCATGTAATGACATTTTTAATCCTATTATACTCCAAGCATCTATGGTTACTAAAGTTGTTGTTAAGGTAATATAAAAGTGGATTGATTATACATATATAGTGTACTAGTCCATAAAGTGCAACTTTACAAATATCACAAGTCAATCAAATTGTGTAAATATATATTAATCTTTGTAGGAGTGACCTTTGAAAACTTCATATAGTACAACTGAATGTGTCAGTGGTCTTAAATGTCCTCTAGAATACAGGATCTAGCTGTTTGTATTTGTTTGAAAATAACATGTCCTCCTGGGTGAATGGTTAGTAATTGGATGGAACTTGCTATGTGTCTCATATGGGAAGCCGGCTCCATAATAATGTATGCATGTGAATGTACTATAGTATGCAAAAGGAAAAAATACAACTACTCTGATATATTTTTGCTCTTGAGATAGTTATTTCTAATGATGCAAGGCGCTGACTTATAGACCCCAGTTACTTGTTGTATATGTACAAAAATATTAAGCAGTGACCATTCATGACTTAGTTTATTTCCTATGTACGAAAGGCCAGCAACTTGTATTCTAATGCTACATTAGTAATAATTTTCAATAAAGGCAAATTTTGATTTACTATCTATGCATCACATCATTTGCTATCTATGTATAACTTTGTTTGAAAAAGGATTCTGGTTAAACTTTTGTATTCTTGTATTGCAGAAAGGGAAATGGCATTCCGAAAGATTGCTGGTGGAACAATTCTTCTTGGGGGCAGTACCCTGACAATTTTAGGTATCTCCCAGATAGTAGACCACTGGTCGCATCAGGTAAGCATCCCTTTATACTGTGTACAAAGACATAAGTAATTCTTGTGTGTGTTTGCATGTGCGTGCGCGTTTGGCACCCTTCCTGGCCGTACTCGCTCTTACCCATTCCAAGCTTTCGCTGGCAAATCAGCACTGCTGAATCCTGATACTATGTATTACAGTTGTGTTCAAGTTCTATTTACATCATTAGACTTGCACGCGAATTTGAGGTTGTTCCTTGCCAGTGGTGAGGGCCTGACGTTACCCAAAACACTCCAGTTAAACTGGTGTGTGTGAATGCAGTATCAACCAGGAGGGAAGATTATTGCTCCTGTTTGAACACCTGCCATATCCCATTCTCATTCAATGTCCCAGTTAAAATCAGCCATAAAGTGTTTTTGACGTTTGATGTGGTGCTGAGTCTGTGGTTTCCCACAACCTCTGGATGGCAAATCTCTGCTGGTTCTGGCTTTATTGTCCTCCAAGTTAAATTTAATGAACAACCATTCAATTGCAAAAATGAAAAGGATATTGGCCCACTAGTTTCCTGGAGATAAAGTATTGCTGGTGTGACCAACTACTATGTACAGATGGCTGACATTAACAACACTTCTGAAATAGTAACAACTATTTTGGCTTTATGTGCTCTGTTGATCCAGCTTATCTTGTAAGGATGAGAGGAGAGAGCAAAGTTTGTGCCAAAAAGACATCTTAATTTCTTTGAAAGATTGTTTGCCAGGATTAAACAACTTGCCAATGAAAAATATGGTCATGTTCGCGCTTTGTCCCATTCATTGGAATAGGGCAAAAATTGGTTCTGTTGGGACAGGCTTTACTTGAATTGTGCTGGGGCCAGTGTCATAGCGAATTCAATGGATAGAGCTTGAAAATAATTTGGGGGTGGGGGCTAGTGGGTTCAAGTGAGGAAAATTTTAGAAAGTTAAGGAGAAAGGACAAGGTATAGCGCAGGGTAGTGATATAGTTAATGATAACCAGAGTGTGACAGGAAGGGGCAGAGCACAGAAACATCGGTGTGTTCCAGGTAATCAGGACAGAGCAGGGTAACATGGTAAAAAGATAACATTAAAGGCTCTTTAGCTGAATGCACACAGCATGTATAACAAGGTAGACTAATTGGTGGCACAATTGGAATAAATGGGTATGATCTGTTACCCATTTCAAGATGTGGATGTAAGGTCATACAAAGAATGCAGTGAGTCATGAAGTTAATACACCAAAGTTGTAAAAAGGAGAATATTACAGGGCATATATTTGAACCTTGGGAAACACAATAAGATGTACAGCAAACCTGTCAGTTTGGCAGTCTTCAGCTTGCTGCCTATGAGTAGCATGACAGTACCATGATATTGTACAGAAATGCTTAAATTAGGGTAAGTCTTTAGGCCAGGATTTTCTGGGATCTTCCAGCCTTGCCAAAGATCAGTGGGCTTTTGATTGGCCCACCGTATCCTCAGCGATGGGTCCCGCCAAGGTGGGGCTGAAAGGTCCTGGCCTTGGTTTTCCTCTTTTTATTGTTCTCCGGTTTCTTGACCAGAGAGAAATGGTTCATTTTAAGTTTGCAGTCCCACATGAAATCCTTTCCTCCCTCTATGCTGATATAATATATAATTGGCAAATCAAATTGGAAATGCATTTAGACAGTGTGTATTGTTTTGGTGACCGATAATAATGAGCTCCAGCAAAGGTGCATGGTTGGACTATACAGCAAGTGGCATGCTCCTCTCTAATGCGTATCCACCATATCGGAGACCGAGGAGACCAAAGCATGTTACTAAACATGTAAATTCAAATTCAACCATGGAAAATTGTGAAACAATTTAATAAATCTGTTAATTTAGGGGTGAGCCCCAGCAAAAATGATCATCGGATCTGCCGAGTTATTGAGAAAAAAAATCATCGTTCAAGCTGCAAGCCATTTGTGTATAAACAATGTTACTGAACCCAGTCATAAAAGTAAGAACTGTGGTGGTTCAAAGGCCCTCTACTTTTCCAGGGCAACTGGGGTAGCAAATAACAATACAGTTTTGTCAATATTTTTCACATCCTGAAAATAGAAGAATGAGATGTCCCTGAATAATTTTCCATTCCTGCCTGATGGAATATGTTGGAGCATGAGAGGAACATCCTTCTGAGTTTATTAATAGTGCTGGCCTGGCGCCAGCTCTGTTCTCTTGTCTAGTTTCCTGAGTGCTTTACTATTTTCATTTAGCATTGCTGTGACGAGAAGCTATCATTATATCTTTAAGGGCAGATTTTGTTATTTTTTGCTCAGTGTCAACCCAGGTGGGAAAAGCGAATGCAGCCCGCAGGCTGCACTGCTGGCTTCTCTTGCCATAATTTTTGACATTTAATCACAAAACACCAAGAGGGGGTCTCACTACATCATGCTGGCGGTGCGGGCTTTAAGTGAGCCCACTCTGCCGACAACTTGGGCTTCTGAAAGATCGGAGCGCCTTTTAAAAAGGGCACCCTGATGTTTTAAAAAAAAAACAAGGGCCTCTCTGACATGAAACCCTCTTTCCTCCCCAGATGTGGAACTGGTACTGCACTTGGCGCTGGCAAGGTACTGCCTGGGCATGACACTCTCCCCCTTTGGGCCTGTACTTACCTGTGCGCCTCCAGCAGGCTTTGTTTGCCCGGTACACATAGTGGGGGACCTGTCTGATTCACCTTGGTGAGCCCTCATGCCGGCCTAAATGGACAGTCAAATGTGGGGGCCTGATCTGTATTGGAAATGAGATGTAAATGGGCATCGTGACTTTTAAAGTTGGAATTCCTGTTACGCCATTGGTGGGTGGCAGGTACAATCGAGTGGGGAAATCCTGCCAGTGTAAAAGCTGTTCTTGGTCTCCTCCTTGATTCTCTGCCATTCCCGCCCACCAAAAAATGTGTTGGTTCTGGCGTTAAAAAACGGTGTAATTCCAGCAATTGGTATTGGTGAGATTTTGGACCGAATCTTATGCCTCATTAGCGATTCTTTTATGCCTGTGAGTTTCACGCCGCTCCTGCATCGTCTTCCCTTTGATTCACTCGCCCCGCAACGAGGTAACTGCTGCAAGCACTGGGGTGCTCCATGTGAACAGCTCCCCAGCACTTCTCTGGACTTATTCCACAAGGGCTGCAGGAAAATCATAGAAATCATAGAAACCCTACAGTACAGAAAGAGGCCATTCGGCCCATCAAGTCTGCACCGACCACAATCCCACCCGGGCCCTACCCCCATATCCCTACATATTTTACCCACTAATCCCTCTAATCTATGCATCCCAGGACACTAAGGGGCAATTTTAGCATAGCCAATCAACCTAACCCGCACATCTTTGGATTGTGGGAGGAAACCGGAGCTCCCGGAGGAAACCCACGCAGACACGAAGAGAATGTGCAAACTCCATACAGACAGTGACCCAAGCCGGGAATCGAACCCAGGTCCCTGGAGCTGTGAAGCAGCAGTGCTAACCACTGTGCTACCGTGCCGCCCACTGTGGAGGAGGTGGCAGACAAGAAGGCAGCCTGGGGACAGAAAATCTCTCCCCCCGTAAGTGTTTTATTTCCTTGAATGTCTTTCCCCACTTCAAATCAAATTGTACCATTAATTTTGTCCTTTCCCTTTTTTCATAAGTGAATATTTTCCTTCTGGCATCACCAGAACAATGTGTGTCTGTGCCACCCCAGGTTTCCTTCCTCCCTGCTGTGGTCCGAGATCTCTCTGCAACCTATTTGTTTTCCTACTCAGGTCATTCTTTGGGCTGCCTGATGTGGTGCTGGCCAAAAACCAGAGAGTTGCTTTGGATTTCTGTTTAGCTCCCAAAGCCTGCCACATGTATGTTAATGAGCCTCAATCTTCAATGTGGACTGCGCTTCCCATGGACTAGCAGTTCACCCCAAATAGATTATTTAAATAGACCAAGATGAACCTCAATCAAATCTCAAAGTCAATGGGTGGAATTTTCCCATCTCGCCCGTAGCGGGTTTGTATCTCAAAAATGCTCATTAAGCAGCTGCCATCCGGCATCCCATCCAGCCTTCCAATCTTGCATCACACCAAAAGGAAATTACGTCCGTTTAAAGACTGGCATGCACAAGGCGGGTCCTCAGTTGCTGACATCCTGCACGGCCTAGTGAAGACAGATGGGCTGGAGAGAATGATGTGTGCACGCTGGACTGATATTTAAATATGGCACCAGGGCCATCGAATCCACCAGTTGATGGTGGGCAGACAAATCAGCCGCCAGGTGACTCGGAGGGGAATGTGCTCCCTGCATAATTAATTAATTCAAGTGCAGAATCTGATGTGGGATCCCGACATTATGCCCAGCGGGAAAGGCGCCACTGGAACATCCCGCTGTCGCACGTAGTGTCAAAATGGGAGAATTCTGCCCTATGGTTTGTAGTAAACATGTCCTGGTAACTCGGGCACTTTTTAAGTAGCTATTCATCTTGCGGCTCTGTTCAGTACATTTCCAAGATCTGTACCATTTGAGGCGACCAAAACTAGAAACAGTATTCTAAATCTCAAATAATCTGTTGCAACAATTTGCCTATAGCAAAACTAAAGTTAATGGGCTTATAATTTCTCAGCTGTGATTGATTAGCCTTTTAAAAATATTGGCACCGTATTGACCCCTCTCCTCTCTAGATATTAGTGATTTGTTAAATATAATGGACAAGTGGCTCACAGAGCACTGTCCCTATTTTTTTAAGCAGCCTTGAGTGAATGCCATCAGTCTAATCTACTTCAAGATCACGCCTAGCAAGGATTGTACCTACATCAAGCTTCAACTGAATACCAGTATTACTAACCCAGCATCATATTTGGTAGTGAAGATCACCAAATAAAATTTCAGTTACGCCCTAGGAACCGACTCAAGATGCCTTGAACAACCCCCCCTCTCTCCCTGTTCAGTGCTTTAATGGTCCTCTGAATCTGAACAGCTGGAAAAGACCTTAGTAATAATGCCTTGGCTATCCACACTCTTCCTCTCATGTCCTTTTGGCTACTCTGTTAGCTTATATTGCTGTTAGGTCAGATTGACATATATCTTATGTGTTTTTGCTTTTTGAAGAAATATTTCTGCCTAAATCTGATTTATGGACTTTGTTCTGCCAGCTGTTAGGATAACTTGGATCTAAGTTATCTAAGTCTTTCCATATGATGCAGTGTTCTCCTACGTTGAGGTCTGATATCCATTATGGTTATTACTAAAAACTAAAT
Source organism: Mustelus asterias (assembly GCF_964213995.1). Taxonomy (NCBI): domain Eukaryota; kingdom Metazoa; phylum Chordata; class Chondrichthyes; order Carcharhiniformes; family Triakidae; genus Mustelus; species Mustelus asterias. The sequence goes on along the minus strand of NC_135814.1, from coordinate 46,856,375 downwards.
CGAGCAACTGAACTCCTACTTTTCATACAAATACAGGGAAACAATCACTTAATACATCTACAGGTTTATTGGCTGCTTGTCCTCAATAAAATATGCCCCTACCTGCATTAGACTATGAAATATTTAGGAAATTAAAATATATCTTGGGCTGAGATCGATAAAGTGATGTTTGCATGTCCAGTGGACTAAGGAAGCAAATATCCCACTCGATGCACCATGAAAAAGACAATGTTCATTGTCGTTAATAGTGTTATTCCATCTATTTGGGTTACATTCCTAATTTAGCTGCCCTTGTAATTTCCTAAACATTTCGTGGTCTAATGGGGCAAGGGCATATTTTATTGAGGACAAGCAGCCAATAAAACTGTGTTCATGAAGTGGTTGTTTCCCTGTATGATACATTTGTGAGGAAACCCAGAGGGCTTTCCCCTAATAGGTCCTCTGATCTTGTGGCGCGCCAACTCAGGACCAACAGCCTGATCCACCTAAGCCTGAAAAGCTTCTGCTGTACATTGTGGAAATAAAGGAAAATCACCTTTTTCCAGATCAATTCAGTTAACTCTTAGCCTCCTTTTTGTGCTAATCCATCCTTTCAAAATCCTTTGGAACCTTTTAGTTGAATTTTTGACATCTCATTTGTTGTCGGTGTGCTGTTTTTGAATTGTTACCACCACTCCACTTGGGTGTGGGGGTGGTGGCCGATGTGGAAAGCAGACCTTTGGGAGAAGCATTCCACCCTTCCTGCCTAAGGCCTAAGCAGTGCTAACCACTGTGAGATATTACAGGTCTTGACTACTCGATGCGAGTTATCAACATGCTCGCTAATATTTGAAATGGGGAACCAATTAAAGGCTGGTTCCCCTGAACCACGCCCCTGAACAATTCCTGCCAGACTTAATGTTGGGCCACTTAAGGGCCTCAATTAGGATAAGGGTGAGCAGGCTGCCCTAGCCTTTGCCTGTCCCATTTACAGTTGTGGACTGGTTAGTGTGGTGTGAAGGCCCCCCACGGCCTTGGCTTGTAAACCGCTGATGGCGGGAGGCTTGTAAAAGTTCTGTTCTACATATATATTGGTTCATATTTTTGTGCATTTGCTGCCTATTCTGTATCTTATATGAATCGTTTCATAGGAGCTCTCCCAATTTTTTATGAAGTTTCCTACAGGAACCTCAGAAAAATTGTGTAAAAAGCCTTTATGCCATTTCTGCTGGGCTTCCGTGTATCACACAATGGATTCAGGACGGGAAGGGTTAGGAGCTGTGATTGTCCACTCAAGGAACCCTACTTCAGCTGTAATGGCTGCTGCGTCACAGCTGTGGCCACTGGCTGTCCCCAGCAACAATTGCACCTTGCGATGTGTGGGCCAGGCAACTGTGGCCATTTCAAAAATCAACAAATGGTACCCTTACTTCTCCCTTACTGTCTCCGTCTTCAGATGAACTGCTCCAACTTCAGGTGGGGCTGCTAGAGGCCCTCCCATTTGCCTGCAAGCATTGGGAGCCTGCCTCCCAGCCTTTAATTGGTTCACCATTTTAAATATTAGCGAGCATGTCGATAACTCTCATCGAGTAGTCAAAACCTGTAATATCTCACATGTGAAATTCCCGACCCCTGAATAAAAATTCATCCCATGGACAGGCGAGACCAAGGAGGAAGTTGAAAACAAGGTTGAGAATATTAAAGTCAAGATGTTGCTTGACTAGGAGCTAATGTGGCACGGTGACACAGTGGTTAGCACTGCTGTCTCACAGTGCCAGGGACCCGGGTTCAATTCCCGACTTGGGTCACTGCCTGTGCGGAGTCTGCACGTTTTCCCTGTGTCTGCGTGGGTTTCCTCAGTGCTCCAGTTTCCTCCCGCAATCTGAAGGACATGCTGGTTAGGTGCGTTTTCCATGATAAATTCTCCCTCCGTGTACCTGAACATGCGCCGGAGTGTGGTGACTAGGAGATTTTCACAATAACTTCATTGCAGTGTTAATGTAAGCCTACTTGTGACAATAATAAATAAACTTGGCTAATGTCACTTCGAAAGAGCACAGGGGTGATAGGGGAATGGAACTTGGTGCAAGTTAAGGCATGTGCTGCTGCATTTTGGACCACGAGTTTCTGGAAGGTAGAATGTGAGGATTAAGTGATTTTTTTGGCACACAACAGCCAATACTTAGAATTTGACACACCTACAACAACTGTACAAACTAATCCTAGCAAATAATGATTAAATGTGAATAGTAGGACAGTCTCTATCTCTACCTTTCTTTTTCTCACCTCTCTTAGCATAATGAGCTTAATGAACCATTAAATTGCAAGCCTTTATTTAAAAGTTTAGTTGAAAACCTACTCTAAATCATGATCCATTTTGCATTCAACACATTTTTAAAAGTGCTGAAATATTGCCTAGCACACATTTAATTACTAAATACTATTGTCTACAGCAGTATACAAGGCCAGTGTTAGATTATTTTTGACATAAAGCATTTTGGCTGCTATGCTATGCATGCACTCCCTCCTAGATTTGTCCCGTTTTGGCATGTTTCCATGGTGTGTGGAGATGTGTCATAAAGAAGCAAGATAGATTTCTTAACAGGTAGAATCTTTCCATTCTTAAATGTTTTGCATTCCAGCAATCCCACAAGCTTGGCAGGGGTATTATTTTTGGAAAGTTGACGGTAAGCAATTAGTTGAGGTTTAGCACTGGCACAGATCCTGGAGGTTTTGCAACTTGGAAACTGCTTGCCTATGTGTAACATCTGGGTGACATCTTGTGTGTACTCAGGTTCTGGGGAACCAATTATTATCAAACAAGGCAATGCCCCTACAGTGTGGAGAGGATGCACATCGCTCTGTGAGTAGCGACCTTAGCATGTTGGTAATCAACCTTTCTATTCCTTGATTTGATATACAAGTAAATTTATACATTTTTGACCCCACATATTTGAACAAAGTACAAACGGTGGAATTTTATATACTGTTAGCATGTTATTTAAAAGCTGCTTTTGCATTCGAAGTGCAATATTATGAAAAAGTATTACATTTCTAAGAACATTATAATGGGTAGAAGATGATTTTCTAATACTTTGTTCTGTGACTAGAATATAAATAGCCTGGGGGATATTGCATCTCTAACAGCATATTTTCTAAATGAAATGAGAAATGTTGACCTTTCAGTATGCTTGGACATAATCCAAAAATGCTAGTATTAATTGTGATCTAGAAAGGGCTTTCTTATTACGAGAACATGGCACAGAAGTTGACATTATTTTCCAAGATGCACTCTTCTTGACTTGACAATGTCAAACTGTTCAGTTTCTGAGACTAAAACTTCATTAGGACTGGTATCCAGAATGAAACTGCTGCAATGTACTCCCAGTACTGGTATTTGGAAGAACTGTTTTTATATTTCAGGACCACGGGGGTGATTCTCCCACCCCGCTGTGCTGATTTCTTTAGCACAGTGGGCCAGGTGATTCAAGTGGCGATCCGTGCTGGGTGTCTGGGCCTGAACGCGTCTCCCAGTGTCATATATCCGGGGCTGTCAGCTCCACACCGGAAATCGGCGTGGAGCTGCATAATGTATGTGGCTGCAAATTTACATATCATCTCCATGTCATTAGCGGGCCTTTACAGTAGCTCCCCACTAATGGGGAGCTGGCGGCTCGAACTCGCTCGAGTTAAGGGGGGGGAAATCGAGGCCCCGCCCAGAGGGTCAGGTGCTGGGGGAGGGTGCTGCCTTGGCATTGGCACCTTGGCAATGCCAGCCTGGGTCCCCTTGCACTGCCAAAGGGGCAAAGTGCCAATGCCCAGGGGCACCTTGGGACTGCACACCGAGCATGGGGCAGTGCCACGGAGGTGAGGCCTGATGGAGGGGTGGGGCCTGATGAGGGAGGGGCCTCTGGGGGTGATTGGTTAGGGTGGGGGGTCCTGGTGCCACTGTGCTGTCGGGAAGGGGGGGAAGGGCAGCCTGTTGGAGGAGTTGGGGGGGGGGGGGGGGCGACTACTGGTAGGGGGTAGGGGGGGTTGGGAGATCAAGGCAGGGGAAGGGGTCAAGGCTGGACCCAGGAATGTTTGGGAGGCCAGCGATCAGGCCGTAGTAGGCGGGGGGGGCCTGGCCAGGCCAGCAGTCGGGAGGCTGGCAGACAGGGACCACTGCGCATGCTGACAGATGGGCGCATGTGCAGTGGCCCGCTCAGCACTATGCTGCCAGTCTCTCCAGCGGGGTAGGCCCCACCCACTGTTTTTCAATGGGATTTACTCTGGGGCGCTCTGCAGTGCACAGAGTGTGGGAGATTCTTATTTTAAACTCCCACTGAGAAAAACAGCATGATTTACTCCAGATTTTACGCAATTTCGACACTTAGAATTTTTTTTTAACAGAATCGCTCCCAACATGTCTCTGTTACCAAAAATCCTAGGATAAAAATGTATTCATGTGAAAAACATATAACTACGGCCTGACACTTCACACAGTGACGAGGTGATTTACAGAAACCATCCTCCGTGCATGCTGACATAGCTGATCTTTGTTGAGGCATCAGTAGGGATGCTGTACTAAGATTGGTCTCAGCACCCTAAGTTAGAGATGAAAAAGTTGTCGAGGGTTCCTGCTCTTCATTGTTGTTCAGTGATTTCAGAAAATATGTACAGATGGAAGTGAGGTGAGGACAAAATAGAGCTTGGCTATGATGTCTTCCATAATTCAACAACCTCCTGACACTCCACTTGCTTGAACGATAGCTATTTAGGTGCAGGTAAGACACTCAGCTGGTACCATATCCATCAAAGAATCTGTCGGGCCCTTGATGGGGAGGAAGGTAGAAAAATCAGAAAAGGAGGAAGAAAAATACCTGTGCAGAGAGAGATTTCTGTTCCAAGGTGCTGTGCAATTCACCTCAGATGAGATCAGTTATGTCTGCACAGACTGTGGACAGAATTTTCTATTCTGGAGACTAAAGTGTAGTGGCGGGCTGGATACCAGTATGATTCCCACTGGTCAGGGTGAATGAGCATGCATGATATTCTATTGTTCAGTTCATTAATTATGCGTCAGTAAGGAACTTTTGCGGCGGACTGGGCAGGAAGTTGCCTGCCCTGCCGTTAGCTCATGGGGTTAAAGATCCTGGCGTCATATTGAAAGGGCATCCAGGCAGACATTCATTCATTTCAGGTGAGGAGTTCCACATCACTCCTCCAGAGTCCTTGCATCTGCAGCCCATGCTGGAGAATCTCACAGATGTGAGCAGCCATATCCCGGGACGTGTAATGTACCCCCACAGTACTGTCAGGGAGGGAGTTCCAGGATTTTGACCCAGCGACCTTGAAGGAATGGCAATCTATTTCCAAGTCAGGTTGTTGAGTGGCCTGAAGGGGAACATCCAAGTGCTGGTGTTCCCATGTGTATGCTGCCCTTGTCTTTCTCGATGGTAGTGGTCGTGGGTTAGGAAAGTGCTCTCTAAGGAGCCTTGGCAAGTTCTTGCAGTGCATCTTGTAGATGGGACACACTGCTGCCACTATTTGTTAGTGGTGGAGGGAGTGAATGTTTGTGGAAGGGGTGCCATTTGTCAGCCCAAGACTGGATATTGTCAAGGTCTTGCTACATTTGGACTGTACTGCTTCAGTATCTGAATAGTGCTGAACATTGTGCAGTCATCAGTGAACATCCCCACTTCTGACCTTATGATGGAAGGAAGGTCATTGATGAAGCAGCTGTGATGTCTTTGAATTGAAATTATTGACCACCAACAACGTCAACCATCTTCCTTTGTGCTAGGTGTGACTGCCATTGACTCCAGTTTTGCTTGGTCTTCTTGATGCTAAACTGGGTCAAATGCTGCCTTGATATCCAGGGCAGTCACTCGCACCTCATCGCTGGGGTTCAGCTCTTTTGTCTAAGGCTGAAATGACCTTCGTGACCCTGGCAGAACCTAAGCTAAGCGTAAATGAGTAGGTTATTGCGAAGCAAATGCTGCTTGATAGCTCTTTTGACGACCCCTTCCATCACTTCACTGATGGCTGGGTTGGATTTGTCCTGCTTTTTGTGCAGAGAACATGCCTGGGCAATTTTCCATATTGCCAGGTAGATGCCAGTGTTGTAGCTGTACTGGAACAGCTTTACTAGGGACATGGCAAGTTGTGGAGCACAGGTCCTCCGTACTATTTCAAGAATATTCTCAGGGTCCACAGCCTTTGCAGTATCCAGTGCCTTCAGCCGTTTCTTGATATCACATGGAGTGATCAAATTAGCTGAGGACTGCCATCTGTGATGCTGGGGGACCCCCGGAGGAGGCTGAGGTGAGTCATCATTTGACACTTCTGGCTTAAGATTGTTGAGAATGTTTCGAACTTGGGTCTGATCTGTTTGTTGTGGAATTGCTTGGCACTGTCTATCACTTCCTGCATATGATGTTTGGCACGCAGTTCACCAGGTTGACGCCTCATTTTTAGGTATGCCTGGTGGTGCTGCTGGCATGCCCTCCTGCACTCTTCATTGAACCAGGGTTGATCTCCTGGCTTGGTGATAATGGTAGAGTGGGGGATATGCCGGAGCATGAAGTTACAGATTGTGGTTGAGTACAATTCTGCAGCTGCTGATGGCCCACCGTGCCTCATGGATGCCCAGTCTATCCCATTTAACACAGTGGTAGTGCCACGCAACACGATGGAGGGTATCCTCAGTGTGAAGATGGGACTTGTCTCCACAAGGACTGTTTGGTGGTCACTCTTATATATTCTTATACACTCATATGTAGGTCCTAGGCCGATACCAGTGGTTTGTCCAGTTTTTTTCATTTTGTATTGACTTTTTAGCAGTTTGCTCAAAAAAATCATATTATTTATTAGTCACAAGGCTTACATTAACACTGCAATGAAGTTACTGTGAAATTATTACTGTGAATTGCTGTGGTTTGCTACACTATTTCAGCGAGCATTTAAGAGTTAACCACAGCGCTGTGTATCTGGAGTCACATATAGGCCAGGTCAGGTGAGGACCTCAGGGACATTATTCAACCAGATGGACTATTGTACTTTTTTCTGAATCGGCTTTTCAATTAGCACATCCATCAAAATTATATTTATTGTGTTCCCAAGGCAAAAGAGGAACATTGCCAAATGATACATTGTAATTCTCAAAGGTTCAAACATGCCGAATCTTAGAATCTTAGAAACCCTACAGCACAGAAAGAGGCCATTCGGCCCATCGAGTCTGCACCGACCACAATCCCACCCAGGCCCTATCCCCATATCCTTACATATTTACCCACTAATCCCTCTAACCTACGCATCCCAGGACACTAAGGGCAATTTTTTTAGCATGGCCAATCAACCTAACGCACATCTTTGGACTGTGGGAGGAAACCGGAGCACCCGGAGGAAACCCACGCAGACACGAGGAGAATGTGCAAACTCCACACAGACAGTGACCCAGGCCGGGAATCGAACCCAGGTCCCTGGAGCTGTGAAGCAGCAGTGCTAACCACTGTGCTACCGTGCCGCCCATTGTTTACCCACTCCTGCTTAAGAGCATTGCCAATAATTTTCAATAAATGAAGAATTGCTTTAAAATTTACTGGAAAATATTGTGGGTCCCATCACAGGTGTGAGCAGAGTTGAGTTCGGGAGGTTGTCCCCGAAAATACTGGCATCGTGATATGTGTCAATTTCAAGGTGCCAATCCCAGTCTCTGTGTTAAACACCAGAGTGGAAAAGAAATACTGCTGTCGCCACAATGAGGCCAATTGGAAATAATTGAAAAGTTTGTTAAGAGCTTGTTGAAGCGGGAGGGTGGAATGTTCACAGGGGTGCATGCATGGGTTTTAGATTGTCAGTTTCTCAATGGGGAAGAGAAGTAGGGGTCAAGACTGCCAATGACAATAGGATGGCCTCCTGTTTCAAAGAAAGCCTGCCACATGCTTTGAAGGCATGAGTGTCAGTTTTTGGTTCACTGGTGATGAGGGGCAATGCTCTTCGCAGGAGTGGGTAAACAATGGGCACGAGGAGGACGTGAGAGAAGATGGAGAGGCAGAAGGCCACGGAGGACATACCCTCAGCAGGGGACCAATCACTGAAGATTGAGACCCATGTAGTACAAGACTGCGATTTTCTAAGAAGATGGTTGCAGACCTCTGTGCCCTCAAAGAACAAAGAACAATACAGCACAGGAACAGGCCCTTCGGCCCTCCAAGCCCGTGCCGCTCCCTGGTCCAAACTAGACCATTCTTTTGTATCCCTCCATTCCCACTCCGTTCATATGGCGATCTAGATAAGTCGTAAACGTTCCCAGTGTGTCCGCCTCCACCACCTTGCCTGGCAGCGCATTCCAGGCCCCCACCACCCTCTGTGTAAAATATGTCCTTCTGATATCTGTGTTAAACCTCCCCCCCCTTCACCTTGAACCTATGACCCCTTGTGAACGTCACCGACCTGGGGAAAAGCTTCCCACCCTATCTATGCCTTTCATAATTTTATACACCTCTATTAAGTCTCCCCTCATCCTCCGTCTTTCCAGGGAGAACAACCCCAGTTTACCCAATCTCTCCTCATAACTAAGCCCCTCCATACCAGGCAACATCCTGGTAAACCTCCTCTGTACTCTCTCCAAAGCCCCCACGTCCTTCTGGTAGTGTGGCGACCAGAACTGGGAGCAGTATTCCAAATGCGGCCGAACCAACGTTCTATACATCTGCAACATCAGACCCCAACTTTTATACTCTATGCCCCGTCCAATAAAGGCAAGCATGCCATATGCCTTCTTCACCACCTTCTCCACCTGTGACATCACCTTCAAGGATCTGTGGACTTGCACACCCAGGTCCCTCTGCGTATCTACACCCTTTATGGTTCTGCCATTTATCGTATAGCTCCTCCCTACATTATTTCTACCAAAATGCACCACTTCGCATTTATCAGGATTGAACTCCATCTGCCATTTCTTTGCCCAAATTTCCAGCCTATCTATATCCTTCTGTAGCCTCTGACAATGCTCCTCACTATCTGCAAGTCCTGCCAATTTTGTGTCGTCCGCAAACTTACTGATCACCCCAGTTACACCTTCTTCCAGACCGTTTATATAAATCACAAACAGCAGAGGTCCCAATACAGAGCCCTGCGGAACACCACTAGTCACAGGCCTCCAGCTGGAAAAAGTCCCTTCCACTACCACGCTCTGTCTTCTGTGACCAAGCCAGTTCTCCACCCATCTAGCCACCTCCCCCTTTATCCCATGAGATCCAACCTTTTTCACCAGCCTACCATGAGGGACTTTGTCAAACGCTTTACTAAAGTCCATATAGACGACATCCACGGCCCTTCCCTCGTCAACCATTCTAGTCACTTCTTCAAAAAACTCCACCAGGTTAGTGAGGCATGACCTCCCTCTCACAAAACCATGTTGACTATCGTTAATGAGTTTATTCATTTCTAAATGCGCATACATCCTATCTCTAAGAATCTTCTCCAACAACTTCCCCACCATGGACGTCAAGCTCACCGGCCTATAATTACCCGGGTTATCCTTCCTACCCTTCTTAAATAACGGGACCACATTAGCTATCCTCCAATCCTCTGGGACCTCACCTGTGTCCAGTGACGAGACAAAGATTTGCGTCAGAGGCCCAGCGATTTCATCTCTCGTCTCCCTGAGCAGCCTTGGATAGATTCCATCAGGCCCTGGGGATTTGTCAGTCTTTATATTCTCTAACAAACCTAACACTTCCTCCCTTGTAATGGAGATTTTCTCCAACGGTTCGACACCAAAGACCTCACAGTAATGGTTGCCATGTCCTACCACTAGCAGTCACGCTGTGGCTTTGAGCTTCTTTGCTTCTGGTTCCTTCCAAGAGTCAGCTGCCGACCTTGGTGGTATTTTGGAAATGGCTGTGCATTATTGCATCTCACTGGTCAATGAGGCCCTATTTGTCAGAGCTGGACTGCACATTTATTTGATGATGGACACAGCCTTGCAGGGACAGAGGACATTGGGTTCCCCATCACTGGAGTTCCCCAGGTGCAGGGCCTCCTTGATTGCACCAATGTGGTCATCCAGGCACCCAGTGACCAGTCTAAAAACAATGGGGCTTTCACTTCCTCAATGTCCAACTGGTCTGTGACCAAGACAAATACAAAAGCTTGCACCGTTTCTGCTCCCACTTTCCTTGCAACTTACCCTGACTCCTTCATCACCCGCCAGTATAGACTGCTTCAAATCTTCACTCCAACACCCAAAGTAGGTAGATGGATTTGAGGGGATAAGAGAAATCTCTTGAAGGCATGGTTACTGATGCCCCTACAGGAACCCAAACAGAGATGATACAGCTAATGCCATCTGCTCAGTAGGACAACCATCAAGCAGGCACAGTGGTTAACACTGCTGCTTCACAGCACCAGGGGCCCGGGTCTGTAAGGAGTTTGCATGTTCTCTCCATGTCTACATGGATTTCCTCCCGGGTGCTCGGGTTTCCTCCCACAGTGCAAAGGTGTGCAGGTTAGGAGGATTGGACATGCTGAATTGCCCCTTAATGTCAAACCAGGCCGATTTTAACGGTCAGGTCTCATTACCATAATGTCCAGATCCATTACCTGGCCAGAAAACAGGTAAACCAGGAGGCCCTGGATGGGCACCTGTGAGATCAATTCTTGGCAGTCTGCTAAATGTGTTTTATGGATGCAGTCGTGGTAGGTGGTGTGGGGTGGGGGGAAACCAATTACAAGGGCAGCTTTAACCTTCTCAGTGGGGCCCATTATGTTTGACTTGACCTCATTGCTGCCCCGCCCAAGCCTGTGACTATTATTGCAGATTGAGTCCTGTTCACGTCAATGGGCCAGCTTAGGGCATGTGTGATGCTTGCGTATTCCAGAGAGTTTGAGAGAGCAGGATAACATTGGGAAAGCGGCAATATCAGATAGGTAAATTGCCACCTTCATTTGAACTGATGCCTGCCTCACCCGAGACCCGGCCATCTTTGCAATTGTCAGTGAGAAATTAAAATCAGGACCTCTGTTAATGCAATATTGATTACTATTACTTCATTAAATTCATGTCAATGTTCTTGCATTATGATACCAGAAAGTAAAGCTAGTCATTCTCTCTTTCTCATCTTATTCAAATTTTTGAATGTATACATCTGCGTGGTCATCAAATCATGAGTGGCTTGTGTGCACGAGTATACTCTTTATTAAATTCATTGCAGCCTGGTGCATTTTTAAAGTACTGGAGACTTTAATAAGAGAACATGATCTGAAAGTAACCCCAATGAGAAAACAAATGAAATCCCTGTCTAATGTAGTAATTTGCATGAAGCCTCGCATTAAGCTGAAACTGTGATTACAGGACAACCTGGCTGTTAATTGTCTGCAGTCTTTAAATATGCACTTTTTTGGAAGTAGATGATAATTAATAGGTCTCGTTTGCTGTTAAGCTCCAAATTGCAAATGTCTTGATACTGTACGTTCAAGAATTTGCAAGTCTAATTGTGTTCCAGCAGGAGCAAAATTGATATAATCATTTAGTATGAGTTCTGTGTGCAGATTTGAATAAAACATTTAGTCATCATTAAACTTACTTCTTTCCCCTTGGAGTGAGAGATTTTGTGTAGGAAATTAACCAAAGTGAACTGATCATTAATATAGCTTTGCAATCCTCTTATTTTAAAAAAAAATGTGTCCCTACAAGTGAGAGTTAACAAGCCTACTGTGGAAAATACAAAACAATCATGGAATTTTTCATCACACCTTCATTTTCTAATTTTCTTTAATCATCACTATTTTAATGTAATACAATGCCAACTGTTGATCAAGGGAAAATGATTTAAAAGGATTGTTAAACTTAAAAAGTAAAATGACAGCGATTTGGTTTTAATGACATGACTGATATTAACATGGAAAGAAAATACCTAAATATCACACTCTCAATATGAAGAATTAAGTTACCATATTTGGAGCTGGCTAGGATGTTCCACTTGAAGAAGAGAAGGTTAAGTGTAGATTTGTTTTGTTTTGATAATTTATTTACTGTTTCCACTAACAGAAAGGTTGATAAGCAGAGGGTGCAGATTAAGATAAAAGAACCAGAGGTGACAAAAGGAATTATTTTGATGTTTCTTCCTTTCATTCTGCAAATTGTGAGCTGGAGTGCACTGTCTGAAAGGGTGTTGAAGCAGAATCAATAGTAACTTCAAAAATGCAGGGCAAGGGGTAAGAACAGGCATATGAAATTAGTTTAACAGCTGTACCCGAAAGCTGATACAGGCACGATGGGCCAGTTGGCTGCCTTTTATGACAGGGGGACCGACTCTTAGGAAATAAAATAAGGAAGCTTCAACCATGGTGGGGTGAGGCGATTCTGTTCAAAGCAGGAGTGGTGCTCTTAAGAGCAGGGGTTTCCTTAACAATAACCAAAGCAGTAAAATAAATAAGTCGAATACATAACTCCTCTAGTTTGGCTGCCCATCCATGGCTCCTTCTTGACTTTGTGCTCCTGCTGCTGACCACAATGAGGCTGTGATTGGAACAAAGAAGCGAGAGGAGACTCCAGGCAGTCTCCCAGATCACTGCCCAAGAAATTCAGTAAAAATACAGGACAGATGGCATCCCAGGAAGGTATAATGCAGGACATGGGGCAAATGACTAAATTACGGGACGGTCCGGTAAAATACAGGATGGTTGGCCACCCTCTTCTGTCACGTTTTCATTACTTTTGATCAAATGTGAACTTGGTGAGAAAACTCTTCATTGCAAACAGTACAGTGCACCATTACAGTATATGGGGGTAAAATGTTGAAGTGTTGACTACATTGTTCAGGAGGGGTAGGAACCTTGATTATTTCAGTGATTTAATATAAATTTAACATTTTGCATTCCACACTTTGCTAAATGTATAAATTGGAAAGGTTCGTGCTGGAAGTGATGTTCGATATGCAATGTTACATTAGCTTGAAATTTGCTGCTATAGAGCATTTTGCGGCATACCCGGCTCGTCAAGTTTTTTTTCCCCATAGTCTTAAGCGCAGATTTGTTTTGCCCTGGAAATGTGAACTAGTAATGGCATACATGACGGTATCTGAGACTTTGGTGGATACCTGAACTAACTTTATCTGCTTACCAACTGAGAGTAAAGCGTTAAAAAATAATGGGAAGAAGCATCGAGTTGAAGAAGTTGATGTCAATAATTGGACACTGACAAAGGAATGGAGAGAAAAAGATTGGATTGAGATAGAGAAAAAAGATGAGAAGAAAAGTAAGAAAAGTATTGAAATTAAAATTTTGATATTCCTAAAATCTCCAACTACAATTCACTAGCTGAAAGCACATGACTCAATTTTGAATTGATCACTTTCTGGGCTGGAGAGGCTGATTGGTGGTCATTAATAATGATCACATTGTTAAAAGGGTGCTTGCCCTATTAATTGCGAGACTAAACTGTGTCAAATTTGATGGGCAATTAATGTGCAAATGCAGCAACTTAATGATGCTCATAGGGAGATTAAAGAGGCTGCATTCGCAAGGCTAATGTAAATCTTCCAGTAACGTGTGGTGATTTGTAACTCACAGGGTGTTGTTTCTTCTTCTCAAATTGCTGGTAACTTGCAACGCCATTATTATGTTGGTAACTTGCAACATAATAATGGCGTGCGACATTCACATGCTTTTTTGTGGCAGATTCTAGCCCATTATTTTTTTGTGGTCAAAGAACAATTGAACCAACCGGCCACGCTGAATAATGTGCAATTTATTTTATGGGTGATGTTGACTTGAGATTTAAGGTCATTTCAGAGAGTATATTGTTTAGTTAGCTGATTTAGTTGGTTACCCTATTTTAATGCTACTCGCTGCTATGAATAATACCTAGTGTAAAATAAAATATAAAGTGGCTTATAAAAGGTAAGAATGTTGAATATGAAGTTGTATTTTGTTAATGAACATGTTTCATATCTGCTGAAAGAATTTTGTCAAAAATAGCGCTCTCATCTCTGTCTTTAATTGGGCATAAATAGAAATTCACTGAAGTCTTACTTCATTGTCACTCCATTTTAATTGCATAGGCCCGCCTTTCTTATGTTCAAGCATCCGAAGAGCTGAATAGAAATTATATTAATCATCTACTCCCTTCAAGAGAAGCGCAACTGTACGCCTTGAAGACAACTAAAGAATTTGATGTCCTTGTTATTGGGGGAGGAGCAACTGGATCTGGCTGTGCTCTAGATGCTGTTACTAGGGTAAGTAATTTCTAATTTTGAAAGTTTGGATTGTTCTGTGTTCATGCGTCTGTAATGCTCTTTCATATATTGACTTCTAAGCTAGCAGTTTTGCGGTTAGTTGAAAACCAGGATGTTAGAAAACTGGTACTAAACAAGATCATGTGCCCCGCTTTCCCTTTCACATTGTCTTTGTAGGTAATGTGCAGTTGGATTTTTGTATTCAAAATGTTGTTTTTGTACTTGCTTCAGATAGATTATGTCAAGGATTTTCTGGTACAACTCTCACTGATTTTTGTAATGGTTTCAACTGCAGTCCACATGTAAAACCAACTGTTCCGTGATACTGGCTGTAAAATTGTAGTACCAACCTGAACGAGATAGTTAAACCTGGACTTGAAAGAAGGCAAGACTTGCATTTATAAGTGCTTTTCCTTACCTCAGGATGTCCAAAAGTACTTTACAGCCAATTAAGCATATTTGATGTGCAGCCACTGTTGTAATATAGGAACATTACGACATTCCTCTGAATTTACAATAAGTAATCCTTATTACTGAGTTGGCTCTTTTGGGGTCTAACAGAATTTCTTTATGCGTGTGATTGGAGTCGCACAGTGGAAAGGCAATGGTATATGTTTTAAAAAGCATGCCATTTGGCTTGTTTCATCTCTAGTCTCTTGCTTTTGATTGCAAAATTGTTAGAAGATCAACAGTAGGATGCTCAAATAAACGTTTTGGTCTATCATTGGTGAGTCCTTCCCTCTATTCACTGTGACATGCAACTCCCTGTATTGATTGAATAAACACAGTAAGAAGTCTCAACACCAGGTTAAAGTCCAACAGGTTTATTTGGTAGCAAAAGCCACGAGCTTTCGGAGTGCTGCCCCTTCATCAGGTGAGTGGGAGTTCTATTCACAAACAGGGCATATAAAGACACAAACTTAATTTAGAAAATAATTGTTGGAATGCGAGTCTTTACAGGTAATCAAGTCTTAAAGGTACAGACAACGTGAGTGGAGAGAGCATTAAGCACAGGTTAAAGAGATGTGTATTGTCTCCAGACAGGACAGTTAGTGAGATATTGCAAGCCCAGGCAAGTCGTGGGGGTTACAGATAGTGTGACACGAACCCAAGATCCCGGTTGAGGCCGTCCTCATGTGCGCGGAACTTGGCTATCAGTCTCTGCTCTGCGACTCTGCGTTGTCGTGTGTCGTGAAGGCCGTCTTGGAGAACGCTTACCTGAAGATCAGAGGCCGACTGTCCGTGACCGCTGAAGTGTTCCCAACAGGAAGAGAACAGTCTTGCCTGGTGATTGTCGAGCGGTGTTTATTCATCCGTTGTCGTAGCGTCTGCATGGTCTCCCCAATGTACCATGCCTCGGGACATCCTTTCCTGCAGCGTTTCAGGTAGCCAACGTTGGCCGAGTTGCAAGAGTATGTACCGTGTACCTGGTGGATGGTGTTCTCACGTGAGATGATGGCATCCGGCGTCAATGATCCGGCACGTCTTGCAGAGGTTGCTGTGGCAGGATTGTGTGGTGTCGTGGTCACTGTTCTCCTGAAGGCTGGGTAGTTTGCTGCGGACAATGGTCTGAGGGTGTGCGGTTGTTTGAAGGCAAGAAGTGAGGGTGTGGGGATGGCCTTGGTGAGATGTTCATCTTCATCAATGACATGTTGAAGGCTCCAGAGAAGATGTTGTAGCTTCATCCGCTCCGGGGAAGTACTGAACAAAGAAGGGTACTCTGTCCACGGTGTCCCGTGTTTGTCTTCTGAGGTCGTCGGTGCGGTTTTTCGCTGTGGCGCGTCGGAAGTGTCGATCGATGAGTCGAACGCCATATCCTGTTCTTATGAGGGCATCTTTCCGCGTCAGGAGGTGTCTGTTGCGATCCTCCTCATCTGAGCAGATCCTGTGTATACGGAGGGCTTGTCCGTAGGGGATGGCTTCTTTGACGTGTTTAGGGTGGAAGCTGGAGAAGTGGAGCATCGTGAGTTATCCGTGGGCTTGTGGTACAGCGAGGTGCGGTGCTGAGGTGACCGCCCTTAATGGAGATGCATGTGTCCAAGAATGCAACCGATTCCGGAGAATAGTCCATGGTGAGTCTGATGGTGGGATGGAACTTGTTGATGTCATCATATAGTTGTTTCAGTGATTGTTCACCATGAGTCCAAAGGAAGAAAATGTCATCGATGTATCCAGTGTATAGCATCGGTTGAAGGTCCTGTGCGGTGAAGAGGTCTTGTTCGAAACTGTGGGGGGGGGGGGGGCAATACTCAAGGACAATATGTTCAAGGGATGGAGGGATTGGGTACTCGCATTATCATGGGGGCATGGGGTCAGCAGACAGTCATGTCTCTGTGTGGGGAGAGGGGGGCAGTGATGTCTGTAAGGGGGAGGGGGACAGCAATGTCTATATGGGGGAGGGGAGGCCTGCAATGTCTGTGGGGGGTGTTGTGGGGGCCAGCGATGTCTGTGGGGTTTGGATGGCAGCGATCCGGAGGCTGGGAGGTCTTTTCCGTGATCTCCCAGCGATGTGCGCATGCGCTGGTTCCCGCTCATCCCACCGATTTCAGGCTCTTTGGCTCGAATAGGCCCCGTCCCCTGAGCTTTTAATGATATTTATGATTGTGACCTCTGCATTGCACAGAGTGGGGAGATTCGGGTCTGAAGTTGCACTGAAAAAACAGTCCTGATCTTGACCAGTTTTCCTGCCAATTGAGCACTTTTGGGAGAATCCCCCCACCAACTTTTTGGGGCAACTTGGTAAGCAATAGACACTAGCCTTGAGAAGAGTTGCATGTCTTGAGACTGCATTTTTAAAAATGCTGCTCAGGTTAGGGAATATTGCTATTTTCTGTTTGCAACAGAACTATAAAAAATGTACGATTAATTATAGAAAGTGAACATTTTAATTAAAGATCCACCCATTTTAATAAGGCACCAATTATCCATTAATAATCAGAAGTTTAAATGTGTACGTTTGGATTAGGGAGTTATTTTCCAAAAAAAAACAAGTTTAAAAATGTTACACTGGTGAATGAAATAAATATAAGAGAGACAAAGATATTTGCCCGGGCACTTGCGAGGTTCTCACACACACTGAGCTTTTGCCCTTCACACGTTCATCTGTCCCAAGGCACTAGCATTGTAACTACTACATGCTGGGGTTTCCTTCAGTTTTCCAGTTGAGCTGACTTGCATCGCCGCCCATCATGATGACCTAACACCCATAAGTATCTCGAGATCTCCACCTCAAAGCTCTATATTTTTGCGAGCAGCTATAGTTCATGTTAAATTCAATGTGCAGTCCAGTACTTTTGCCCCCCACCCCGCCCCCCCTTGATTGACAAACCCGCTCCACCCATAACAATTGAAGCTCCTGGTGTAACATCTGATCTTCCCACAGTTACCCTTCAATCTGCCCCATCATCCTTTGTCCCATGCGGGTGAATGTCTTGATGTGGTTTATCTCTCCCCCCCCCCCCCCCCCCCCCCCCCTCCAAACAAACCATCGTCGGCAGGCTGCAGAATCATGTATGTGCAGAGTAATCCCCTACTTTTCCGAGGAGCTCATCCCCCTGACAGTAAATCTGTCTCCCCACATTCGGCAAACCCTAGAAGCCACCTCACCTTCTACATTCCCTCTAACAACCCTCAGCATTCCTTTACCTGTCACCTCCAAATCCACAGCCTCCTACCCTACTGGCTCCCCCTGCTCTCTCTAACCCTCACCATCTCTTCCTATCATCAATTCCTTCCGCAATGCTTCCCAGCCGCCTTTAAAGGTGCAGCAGTTGGGGACTGGAAACCCCAGCCGAATTTCTAAACTCTCTCTCTCTCTCTGTCTCCCACTCTGGCAAGGATCTAAACTCTTCCCCCTCCTCCCATCGGTTTCAGGGTGTAAAATCTCCCTTCTCCACCTGCTCTCCCAGTCTCTAAACTCACCCTCCCTCCAGTCCCTCTCCCTGCAGTCTTTGGGCCTTGGGCTCCTCTATTGAACAAAGAACAAAGAAAATTACAGCACAGGAACAGGCCCTTCAGCCCTCCAAGCCTGCACCTTGCTGCTGAAGTCCAAACCGGCACCAACCCCTTTGTGCCCTCCCCCAGTGAACTCAGTGCCACTGCTGCTCCCACGCTGGCTGGAAACTGCAGTAGAGCTCTGAGATTGTGTGTGGGGGTGGGGGGTGGGGGGGGGGTGGTGTAGTGAGTTCTGATTTGTAGGAGAGGGAGACCGTGTGGAGGGGGGAGAGAGGAAGGGGGGAAATGGGGGAGGGAGGTCAGAGAGTGGAGGGAGAGAGAAAGGGTTACGGGGAGCGAGCGAAGGAAGGGAGGGGAAGTTAACTCTGTTTTAGAATACATAAAGCTTATGAAGTTCGGAAATATGGAAAATAAGCTCTATGATCATTTTTGGTGTTGAAATGTTTTAGGTGAGTAATGTTGCTAATTGCAAATGTTTGAGCGCTGCAGTTTGTGGAAATTGGTAACAATAATGTCAGTTAGGCTACTTGCAGTGTTCAATGATGGTTAAATGATTGCTTTTGAATACAATTGATGTCAAATGATGACTGAATGATTACTCTATTGAATGCAAGTGATGTCAAAGTTTTTACGTAGGGATGGCTGTGTTCAGAATGCACCTGGGCCATATCAGGCCAGGTAAAATGATCACTCCACACTCTGTGCTACATCCATTGAATATACACGTAATGTCCAGAAGAGGAAAATTGACTCTATTAGCTAATTTCTTATTTGATAAAGACAGTCTTCAAGTGATGGAAACAGATTGATAATTATTAAGTATACATGAAGTATTGTGTAAGTATGTAGCTTAGAAAAATCTACAGTCTTTTTTTTCTGTCTAGGTCTCAAAACTGCACTAGTCGAGAGAGAGGATTTCTCTTCTGGGACCAGTAGCAGAAGCACCAAACTTATCCATGGAGGAGTACGATATCTACAGAAAGCAGTCTTGAACTTAGATTTTGAACAGGTATAAATGATATAGATTCTTGTGTTAGAATAAACATGCCTACCATTATTAGTTTTGCAAGAATATGTATTATTTCTTGCTTATGTTATCTTGAAATGAATATTGAATATTCATTTCATACATTTGCTGATAAACAGAGTTATGAGCTACTAATCTCTCTACCTTCTTTCCAGACCAATTAAATAGCCAATAAATTACATATATCAATGATTGTAACTTCCAATTATTTTCCTTTTATAGTATCAACTCGTGAAAGAAGCACTTGCAGAACGTGCCAACTTACTTGAGGTTGCCCCACATATTGCAAGACAATTGCCGATAATGCTCCCTCTTTACAAGTAAGCATTTCTTAATATAATGGAAATGCGATGCAGTGATTCTGTCTATGCTTTACTATTGAAATATTTCCTAATCTAAATGTTCTATGACAGTTAACTTTACTTGTGTTATATCCAGGTTAATCTTGGTGATGAGTAGAAATTCCTCCAGCTGTTACGTTAATCTCGCTTACCATTTGCTTGCATTCAATACATTCCCCAAATTACATGAGAAGATAATAGGAGTTGGAGGAGGCCATTGGACCGTTGTGCCTCCTTTGCCATTCAACATAGCTGATCTTGTACTTCATCTCCATCCTCCTGCACTACCTGCATAACACTGATTTCCCTTAATGCCTAACAATCTATCACTCTCTGACTCTAATATACTCAACAATTGAACATGCATAATCTTTCTGCGGAAGGGAATTCAAAATATTCGTCCCTTTTTGAATGAAGAATTTTTTTCTCAGTTCTGGCTGACCCCTTAGTCTGAAACTGTGACGCCATTTTTGCAGAATCCGATAACCCCTTAAGAATTTTATATGTTTCAATTTAATTATCACTCATTCTTGTAAACTCCAGGGAGCATAGGTTTATCTACTCAAACTCTCCTCGAGGTGCAATTCCAGCGATTTACTTGTATTTCTTTCAATTTAGTGTACTGTACACGCTGCTCACGATGTGAT
Organism: Mustelus asterias; assembly: GCF_964213995.1. Taxonomy (NCBI): domain Eukaryota; kingdom Metazoa; phylum Chordata; class Chondrichthyes; order Carcharhiniformes; family Triakidae; genus Mustelus; species Mustelus asterias. The sequence goes on along the minus strand of NC_135814.1, from coordinate 46,836,202 downwards.
CTCCTCTACCTTCGGAAGACTAACTGCAGACTGGGTCACTGCTTTGCAGGACACCTCCATTCAGACTATAAGATGACCTCAAGCTTCCGGTTGCTTATCATTTTAATTCTCCACCTTGCCCCCACTTTGACCTTTCTGTCCATGACTTGCTACAATGTTCTAATGAAACTCCCTGCAAGCGCGAGGAACTGCACCTCTTTCCACTCAGCACTTTACAACCTTCTGGAGTGAACGCTGAGTTCAACAATTAACCTGACTGAGGATCTTCTCCCTATTCCATTTCCATGAGCTGGACTCTACTTGGTCAACATCTGACTGTGTCAACCGTGAACTTTGACTATCAATCCTACACAATGCTTGGGACTGTGACATTGACTGATTTGTCCTAAACAAGGACCCTAACTCACTTTGCTTTATCAGTCGATTCTGCAATATCTATAAAATTTCAATTTCTTTGTGATTTTCACTTTGAACTGTAGGAAGACTGTAGGAGGGTCACATTTCTTTTTCAAGCAGATGAAACCTCGATGTCACTGACTGAGTTGCTCTCCAGTCTTCACCAGATATGAGAATGTACCCAGTCAATTTACAAGAACTCCAATCACATTACTTCTCCTTATCACCATGACCTTCTGACCTGCACAGAACTGTAAGTTTCGTGCCTGGTGTACCCTGGCTCATCTTCACTTTGTTTTGCTTTTCTCTTGCTTTGCAACTGACATCGGGCTTTAGCAAACTAAACCTTGTTCTAGGAACATGTTCAAACACTAACTTGTAAGGTGAGCAACTTATTGTAGAGTGTGTGATTATCCTGTAAGAGAACAGAGCATTATCTGGCCTGTGTCAAAGGGAAATGTGGAAATTACTGCCTATACTTTTGCAAAGACCTCTTCACACTCTGCACACTTCTTTCTACAGCATGTCCAGAAATCCTTGAAGGCAGCAGGACAGGTAGATAAGGTGGTTAAGAAGGCATACGGGATACTTGCATTCATTAGCCAAGGCACAGAATGTAAGGGCAGGAAGGTTACGATGGAGCTGGATATGCATCCCAAGGTTCCTCTGGTCCTCTGTAGTTCCTAGCATCCTACCATTCATTGTGTATACAAATAGCAAGAGATCCAGCACTGATCCCTGCGGTACACCACTGGACTAAGACTTCCAGTCACAAAAACAATCTTTGACCTACACCCTATGCCTCCTGCTACAAAGCTAGTTTTGGATCCAATTTACCAAATTGCCTTGGAACCCATGGGCCCTTACCTTCTTGACCAGTCTCCCATGTGGGATCGTATCAAAAACTTATTGAAGTCCATATAGACTACATTAACTGCACTGCTCTCATCCACACACCTATTCACCAGCTTGAAAAATTCGATCAGATTTGTTAGACATGATTTCCCTCTGACAAAACCATGCTGATTATCCTTGATTAATCCTTGCCTCTCCAACTGGAGATTCATTCTGACCCTCAGATTTTATTCCAATACTTTCACTACCACTGTAATTACAGTGTAATTACCTGTTTTTCCTACTTCCCTTCTTGAATAATGGCACCACATTAGCTGTCCCCCAGTCTTCTGGCATCTCACCTGAGTAAGAAGTTTAACAACACCAGGTTAAAGTCCAACAGGTTTATTTGGTAGCAAAAGCCACACAAGCTTTCGGAGCTCCAAGCCCCTTCTTCAGGTGAGTGGGAATTCTGTTCACAAACAGGGCATATAAAGACACAGACTCAATTTACATGAATAATGGTTGGAATGCGAATACTTACAGCTAATCAAGTCTTTAAGATACAAACAACGTGAGTGAAGAGAGCATCAAGACAGGCTAAAAAGATGTGTATTGTCTCCAGACAAGACAGCCAGTGAAACTCTGCAGGTCCAGGCAAGCTGTGGGGGTTACAAATAGTGTGACATGAACCCAATATCCCGGTTTAGGCCGTCCTCGTGTGTGCGGAACTTGGCTATCAGTTTCTGCTCAGCGACTCTGCGCCGTCGTGTGTCGTGAAGGCCGCCTTGGAGAACGCTTACCCGAATATCAGAGGCCGAATTCCTGTTGGAGAGCACTTCAGCGGTCACGGGCATTCGGCCTCTGATATTCGGGTAAGCGTTCTCCAAGGCGGCCTTCACGACACACGACGAATTCTACCCCCTCCAAGCCTTTCACACTTTGCAGAAATCTACTACTACTATTACTTGATTGTTTTTACCATTCTCATCAAGTCATGGAGGTTTACAGCATGGAAACAGGCCCTTCGGCCCAACTTCTCCATGCCGCCCAGTTTTTACCACTAAGCTAGTCCCAATTGCCCATATCCCTCTATACCCATCTTACCTATGTAAGCGTCTAAATGCTTCTTAAAAGACAAAACTGTACCCGCCTCTACTACTGCTTCTGGCAGCTCATTCCAGACACTCACCATCCTCTGAGTGAAATAATTGCCCCTCTGGACCCTTTTGTACCTCTCCCCACCCACCTTAAACCTATGCCCTCTAGTTTTAGACTCCCCTGACTTTGGGAAAAGATGTTGACTATCTACCTTATCTATGCCCCTCGTTATGTTTTACACCTCTATAAGATCACCCCTAAGCCTCCTGCACTCCAAGGAAAAAAGTCCCAGTCTATCCAGCCTCTTCTCTGAGATTTGCTTACATGTCTGCCCTTCTATCTCTCCCTGACTATTTAGGCGCCTATAGTACATTCCCAGCAACATGACTGCCCCCCTTTTGTTTTTAAGTTCCACTCATATGACCTCAATTGAGGAACCTGCAAAGATATCATTCCTCCTCTCTGCAATAATTGACTCCTTGACCAATATTGTGACACCATCTCCTCTTTTGCACCCCCCACCTGTCTTGCCTGAAGATTCTATATCCCGGAATATTGAGCTGTCAGTCCTGCCCCACCCTCAACCATGTCTCTGTGATAGCAATAATATCATACTCCTGTGTTGTTGATCAACGTCCTTAGTTCATTGATCTTATTTGTAAGACTCTTTGCATTAAAATACATACCATCCAGCCTTGCCATATTCCCTTGTGCCTTAACATGCCTGTTTTTGCTCTGCCTTCCTTGGTTTTTCTTCTATAATTAGCTGTGCATGAGTCTCTACTGTACTTCCACTCTGCAGCCTAATTAATTTAAACATTTCCCATTAGCAGTAGCGAACCTCCCTGCAAGGATATTGGTCTCATTCTGATTCTGGTGCAACCCATCCCAATGTGTACAGGTCCTACCTTCCTCAGAAATGGATCCAGTGATCCAGGAAACAAACTATCCTCCCTGCACCATCTCGTCATCCACACATTCATCTATTCTCATTAGCACATGGCATCGCAAGTAATCCAGAGATTACAACCTTTGAGGTCCTGCTTTTCAATCTACTATCTAACTCCCTAAATTTTTGCTACAAGATCTCATCCCTCTTTCTACCTATGTCGTTGGTACCAACGTGAACCATGACCTTTGACTGTTCACCCTTCCCCTTCAAAATGCCCTGCAGCTGTTCAGTGACATCCTTGATCCTGGCATCATAGAGGCAACACACCATCCTGAAGTCATATCTGCAGCCACAGAAACACCTGTCTGCACCCCTCACTAATGAGTCTCCTTTCACCACTGCTCTTCCACTTTTAATCTTCCCGGCTCATGCAGCTGAGCCACCCTCAGTGCTGTGAACTTGGCTTTGTTTGCATTCCCCAGAGGAACCATCACTCTCACCGTTTCCCAACGCAGAAACTTGGTTCTTGAGTGAGATGCGCTCTGGAGCTTTCCTGACTACCTACTTGCCGCCACCGCCGCCCATCCCCCGCCAGCCCATGTCTGACTCCATGATCATGCCTGACTCCATGATCATGTCTGACTCCATGATCATGTCTGACTCCATGATCATGTCTGAAAGCGGCATTACATTAAGCTGAAGACTAAAATCAAACTCTACTAATCTGTTGACCTTACCATCAACATTCCCCCTAAGTTGCATGATTGCACATAGGTGCATGGCTGTGCAGCAATCGGGAGGGTGCTGTGCAGGGAACAGCGAGGCTGTGCACAACCAGCAGTCCCTTTATGATGTGCAAGAAACAGGCCACACTGTGAAGGAAAATGAGAGAGAACATTGTTTACCACCTAGTATATGGTGCTGAATCCTGGGTCTGCTACTAGTGCCACATCAGAGCTTTGGAATCCGTCAACCTTCTTTTCCTCTGAAACAACTGAGTTATTCACAATAGTCATAAGAATTTGGAGTAGGCCATCTGGCCCCTCAAGCCTGCTCCGCCATTCAATAACAATCATGGCTGATCTTTTCATGGAGTCAGCTCCAATTACCCGCTCGCCCATAACCCTTAATTTCTTTACTGTTCAAAGAATCTATCTATCTTTGCCTTCGAAACATTTAGGAGGTAGCCTCAACTGTTTCAACGGGCAGGGAATTTCACAGATTCACAACCCTCTGGGTGAAGAAGTTCCTTCTCAACTCGATCCTAAATCTGCTCGTCCTTATTTTGAGACAATGCCCCCTCGTTCTAGTTTCATCCGCCAACCTCCCTGCTTCTATTTTATCTATTCCCTTCATAATTTTACATGTTTTTATAAGATCCCCCCCCTCATTCTTCTAAATTCCAATAAGTATAGTCCCAGTCTACTCAGTCTCTCTTCAGTGTGCGATGGAGTGTGTTGTAAGAATTGATCATGTTGTGATGCTGCCCTTTCTTTTGGGAAGTGTGAAACAACATGGCTGAGTTCTGAGAGTTATTTCCAATGCAAAACGCCACAGAAAGGTGGCAAGGAGGATGGGCAAATTATTTTCTACATTTCATTTGAATAGGCAAGAACTGGAGAATTTTGTGACACACACATTGGAACTTCTAAAGTTAAAATTGAAGATCTTTTGAGCATTTCAAAAGATTACCCTGTGTGCACAACTCACGTTTGTAAATGTTCAGGTATCTTGGTTACTGAGCACGTCCCTGGCTGATGGCTGCATAGTCCATAGTATTCTGCCAGACTGACATGCTGCTGCCTGAGCAGACAACTCATAGACCAGACATCTTTGCTTCGATGCTTGGGCTATTTGGATAGGAGAAACAGTTTATGATTGCAATATGATTCAAAGATAGCAACATAAAGATGTCTCACTCTGAAAGGTACCCTTACTCTGGAAGATACTGAAAAAACAGAGGCTATTGATGCTCTGCAGGCAAAAATAGCACAACAGCCTGAGAAGATGTTTCCACTTGTGTGGGAGTGAAAAACTGGGGGCCAGAAATATAAAGTAGTCTCTCATAAATCCAGGAAGGAATTCAGAACAAAACCTTATCTAAAAAGTGAGAAGAATGTGGAGCTTACCACCACAAGGAGTAGTTGAAGCAAATTGCATGGCTGTATTCAAAGGGAAGCTAGGTACGTATATGTGGAATAAAGGAGTAGCAGACATATTGATAAGATTCAATGAAAAGTGGGTGGGACCAAAGCTTGGGCTTTGGTTGGACTGAATGGCCTGTTTCAGATCTCAAACTAATATAACTCGCTACAAGCATCTAGCTATTATAATAGAGAATTGGATGCTGCAGGCTATAATGGTATTATTAGCTCACGTTTCCAAGCAGACAAATGTTTAGTTTGTAATTGAAATCTTCCATGTATTCCCACTCGATCTTAATTTGCTTTGCTCGCATCGAAGCTTTTTGTTAATTTTTAAACAAGAGCATGCATTGAAAAGCAGTATAGGGACATTTGTTGGTTAGCTTTTTATCTCGAGTCTTTATGAGCAAGTATTTTTGGTGAAGGATTCAAATACTACGCCCCTGTTTTTAAAAAAAAGTAAGAAGTCTGACAACACCAGGTTAAAGTCCAACAGGTTTATTTGAATCTGTTGGACTTTAACCTGGTGTTGTTAGACTTCTTACTGTGTTTACCCCAGTCCAACGCCGGCATCTCCACATCATTTTTTTAAAAAGAGCAGGATACAACCAGTAATTCCAGGCCAGAAAGATTATTGACAGCAATGGGGATACTTTAAGAGGCAACAATCTGAGACAAAATTAATTGGTATTTGGACAAAATATGGACTGAAAACTGAAATCCGCACAGCTTGGAGTTCTCTGATAAAGTAACAGGACAGTGCTGATGATAGTAGATGTGTATAAGGATTTCAAAAGGTCCTGGATAAAGTACCACATAATAAATAGCCTTGTTAGAAGAATAAAAGTCAATGACTTTAAAGGGGCAGTTTTGACGCCCAGTTAGATACAACAATAATGCATTAACGTCTTTGCAATCAAAAATATAAGGTTAAGTTTTAGAGCCTCTTTGAAGCCCTGCAGAAAATTGCAGTTCATGGAAAAGACCAATGGGGTAGCATTGCCCCTCCAATGCTTAACACGCAGCCGCTGACTCTCAAACTCCCACTACCATTTAACGCTTGCTTGAGCATTGGTTGGCAGTAGGCACAGCTTCAGTCCACCTTTGGAAGGACGTCCTGCTCTTCATCCCGGCCAGACACAGCGCTGCAGTGGCCAGAAATGGTACTGCAATGCTCTGCGTTGGGGGTAGGGGGCGCGGGGGAGTGGAAGTGGTGTAGGCCAGAGGGGGAAGGGTTCTCAGAGCTGCAGTGTCTTGGGGGGATTTACATCTGACTGTTTAGCCCCGGACTGTCTTATTTCCATGAGTGTGTGGGGCTGCCAGAGCTCAGTACCATCAATGAACAGCTATGATTTTTCTCTTCACCATTGTCAGCATTGCACCTGACCATGTGAGTGACTTCAACAGCAATGACATTTATTTCTTGCAAGAAAAGAGAGAAATTATTCGTCCTTTATTTTGGACTGGATGGGATTTCAAAACCAGTAACAACATCAAAGCTGGTTCAAGTATAAAAGCCTGAAGGAACTTTCTCAGGAAAGGGTGACTATTGCCTCAGGAAAAATGTTTTTGGTGTTAGTACCTTCTAAGACTTTAAGAAATTTGGATGGATAATCCTATGTAGAGTGTTCTCAAAGCCACACTGATGAAACACTGTCATCATTTCTGCTCCAGAGACTGTTAAATTTCCATTGTTGAAGTGGAGGAGAATGTAAGAGGGGCCAACATGACAAAGTAAAGCTTAATATTTCAAAAGCAAAATGCTGCGGATACTGGAATTCTGATATAAAAACAGACAATGCTGGAAACACTCAGCAAGGTCTGGCAGCAAATGTGGAGAGAGAAACAGAATTAATGGCCGTGATTCTCCGAAAAGTGCTGAATTGGTGGGAGAACTGTTCTAAATCCTGACAGTTCAGCTTCTCACCTGAATCTCCGCATTCTGTGCAATGCAGAGGTCCCAGTCGGGAATCTCATTAAAAACCCAGGGGGGCGGGCGGGGCCTATTCACGCCAGAGTTTGACAGTTCTGGAACTCTGTGCATGCGCAGTGGTCCCGATCTGTCAGTCTCCCCGTTTGCTGGCCAGCCCGGGACCCCCGCAGTGCTGCTCCTCCAGCCCCCCCCCCCCTCCCCAACAACAGCCCGTTCGCGGCCCACACAATTCCCAGGCCAGCCCTGACCCCCCCCCCCCACCCTGGAGCACCCCGATTGTACATACTGTCCGCCCCAATCACTGCCCTCCCTCCATCCCAGACTGATCCTGCCTGCAGAGAGGCAGCGGGGACCCACCGCCCCCTTGGCACTGCCCAATGCCCGATGGGCCGTGCCAAGGTGCTCCCTGGGCATGGGCACTTTGCCCCTTGGGCAATGCTAGGGGGGCACAGGCTGGCACTGCCAGGGGGCACCCCCCCCCCTGCCGCCCGACCCCCTGGGGTCCCCGATTGCCCCCTTCATTCCGGCGGGGTCTCCCGCTAGTTCCCCAAATGTGGAGAGCTAGTCTGAACCCCGCCGGAATGAAGTACTCCTGGCGGGGTAGGAGATTCCATCAGGAATCTCCCACCCCGATAATTAACTAATGTACATATTTCAAATACATGCAAAAAAGAGTTAAATGACTTACCTGCCTTCCCATCGGTTTCCAGCATGATCTGATTGGTGACTGCCGGCTCTGGTAGATGCGCATGGGTTCCTGGCGCATGCGTAAATCCCTGTTCAAGGCCGGAGATGCGTGTCTCCCACTGCGACCCGACAGAAAAGTTGCGGGCCGCAATGGGAGAATCGCGGTTAATGTTTCAGGCTGACGACCTTGCATCAGACCTGTGCAGAGAACTTGAACCATTAACTCTGTTTCTCTTTCCATAGGTGCTGCTGTACCCGCTTAGTATTTTCAAATAGGATGTTTATAATGCAGTATAGCAAAAGGAATTGGCAGTATTTGTCTTAATTAGGTCTGTGTTTTATTCATGTGGCAACTAAGGGTGGAATTTTCTGACCTCACTCGAGCGAGATCGTAAAATCCCGCCTGATGCCAACAGAGATTGCAAGGCGGTAGAATTCCGGCCTCAATTGTCATTTGAAACAATATCTAAATGCTTTCCCATGGTGAGGTGGTAACCGAGCCTTTTCAGTTCAAATAATAAAGCCTAAGCAAACCAGAATGTGATTTATTTAGAATCTTTCTCCCTGGATGGGAACTTAGTATGGTTTTGCAGTACCCAATCTGGTCAGTGAGCATGTCCCCAAATTTATGTCAGTAGATCTGGCCGACATTAACATTTCAATGGACGATGCCCACTTCTGATATCTTTGCTGCCTTCATTTACATATATATATGGTGAACTTACATAGGTAGTGTTTGCAGCCGCATTAATTCAATTATTTGAAACAAATTAATACCAGCTTTACCATAATGCTGATCATAAAATCTACATCCTTGATGGTTGTGGGATAAACATCTCAGCCTAACTGAGTCATTTTCATAAATTCAGTCCTGTAAAAACTCTAAGCAGTCATCTGTAAGGGCACAGCAACATAGGGTTGGCTCAGATTGCCCTTTACTTTGTGTGTGGAATGAACATGAAATGCATTCTACTAACTAGCCATATTACCGATGGCAAATTGCAGGCCGTAATGTGTGTGTTTTTAAGGTATTTGTTTTTTGACTAACATGGGGTATGTAAAGCTGTTGCAAAACTAATGTGTGCAGTGAGAAAGTGCTGATCCACCACCCAATTCATTTTCTTTCAGTAATTTTATTTGGTGGTATCACCTAGATCAAATAGAAACTGGTTAACTCACCTTTCTCTGCAAGCTCTGATGCATAGATTACAGGGTTATAAACACACATGTACTTTTGCTGTGTAGGTGGGGTTAGGGCTACAGAAAGTCAATTGTAGATTTTTAAAAATAAATTCTGCTATTAAGGGGAAGATTTCAATTGGAGGTGACAATATATTTGCTAACCTAGAACATAGTTTTACACAATTTTATTGAATAGGCTTCTGGGAAACTAATATTTATTTCATTTGAGGCCTTAAGTCATGCTGGTGAGGTCAAATATCTTTTCGTCATACAGGAATCCAGGAATTGTTATACAGATAAATTTTAAGCTTAAAATGCAATGTACTTATGTGATTATAAATGGAATATACACAAAAGAATTGAATAACAGGGATTTTTAGCTACAGGGAAATTATTCAAGTAATGCTGTATGCAGAGATGAAATCAATATGTTTCTGCTTTATTTGTATTGGAAGTTGTCTGTTTATGGTATACCAATGCCAAGACTATGCAGAAACCCGATTCAATACCACATTGCAAATTGGCATGTGAGAGAACTTGTTGGGTGGACAACCTTCCATTATTTAAAAAAACTGGCAAAGGTCCGCCTTCGCAAAAGACTTTTATTCTTAAGACAGATGGCAACTTTCCAGATTTTTAGAACATGGAACATAGAAAAGCTACAGCACAAACAGGCCCTTCGGCCCACAAGTTGCGCCGAACATGTCCCTACCTACTAGGCTTACCTATAACCCTCTATAGAACATAGAACATTTTTAATGTTATGAAGAGATTGTTTGAGCAACGTAACTCTGGTAGTTTTGAAAATATGGATATGCTCTGTTCCAGCAGGCACGGAATCTTTGAAACAATGCATGGAGATTTATGCACTTGTAAAGCATGTATATTCCAGTTCATCACACTTATCGTTTATTTTTATTCAATAGGTGGTGGCAGTTCCCTTATTACTGGGCTGGGATAAAGATGTATGATTTTGTGGCTGGAAAACAGTGTTTGAAAAGCAGTTATCTCCTGACCAAGTCAAGAGCTCTGGAATGGTTCCCCATGCTGAAAAAAGATAAGCTTGTCGGAGCTATTGTTTACTACGATGGTAACTTCTTTTAATTTTCTTGTGTCTAAAGGCCTTTAAATAATTGCAAATTAGACTCTGAGAAATAATCATGCTGATTGTACTTAACATAGTTGAGATTTTAAAAATAAATATCCATTTATTTTCAAATGCTTGGGGCAAATGTTACAGTTAATCCATGTTAAATTCTGTTAAAATGTATTTGAAAGCATCATTCTGTCATGAATAAGAAACGAAAGGGTACAAATACCCAACAGCATGTAAACTCTTAGGACTGAATCTCAACTCCCGAAAACGGCTAGGTTTGGGCTGGATCAGAGGTTAAAGTTCAAAACTTCTGAAACAGAAAGTCAACCTGCATCTAACCCACCCACTTAGAAATCATAGAAACCCTACAGTGCAGAAGGAGGCCATTCGGCCCATCGAGTCTGCACCGACCACAATCCCACCCAGGCCCTACCCCCACATATTTTACCCGCTAATCCCTCTAACCTACACATCCCAGGACTCTAAGGGGCAATTTTCTAACCTGGCCAATCAACCTCACCTGCACATCTTTGGACTGTGGGAGGAAACCGGAGCACCCGGAGGAAACCCACGCAGACACGAGGAGAATGTGCAAACTCCACACAGGAGTTTGCACATTGGAGTGGCTGACCTATTGATTCAAAGGACGTGGCTTGGCCATTCAAACAGAATAGAGTCTACGCACTTTCATTTTAACAGTCATTCTATTTCAAACTCGGACAGTCTCATGAAACTAAGAAAGTGAGAAGGACTGAATCCTAAGTTGAGAGTTTTTTGAAGCACTGCTTGTGAGCCAGAGACAGCATGAATATTTCTGCCCAGCCCAACAAGCTACCCAATTAAAATACTCCTCCCTATCACCATCAGACCCTCTCCTATCGTTGGCTGCAGCCTTGTGCTGTAGGTTTCCTAGCCCGACAGCCCTGTTAATCAGACTGGCTCCAGGTGGGAAATTGACTAGAAAAATGATTAAAGGCACTTTGCAGTTTAAGAACTGCAGAACATTTGGAAAATGCATTCTTCGGGGTTTCCCTACCTCCAAAAGATTCACCACCTCTGCCCAGTGCAGAAAATGCCTCTAGATTAGAATCCAGGCCTTGGGTTCTGCAGCTGGAATAACCCATTCTATTATTAAAACATAAGTTCAGTGCCTTGATAATTGGCAAATTTCTAAAGAGGTTTAAATGCAGTCATGGGCTTATCAGTCATGAGGTGGGGCTAGTTTAAGAGAACAGAACTGTGAACAAAATCTCATAATGTTATCATTTGGATAGAAACCCATTTTTGCTGTCTAGTAAACTGTTTTAAAATGCAGCTTATGAATTATTAACTTAATTATAGTTTTAGTGCCGACTTCTTCCAAGAATAGTACTGAAAAATTGGATAATCTGTTTAGAAAAGAAGTTCTCAATAATGAGCTAAGGTGTCATATCTGCTGGTGTAAATTGAACTGATGATACTAACCATCACTGCACTGAAACGCATAGCCCAGCAGGGTAGATAAATTCTCACCAGAATGTTCCTTAGACATTTTACAGGTCAGAAAATGACACAAAGAAATAATTTTCAAATTAAGTAGAAATAAAAATAGCTACATGGAGATAGAAATGTAACAGTATTTGCACACACTGATAGTAAGATGCAGCATGCCACTGTATCGGCTCTTATTTTCTTCTATCTCCATTTTATTTAAAAATGCTGCTAATCAAAACATAATCCCCATGGTTATGTGGGGAGGTTGTCCAAGCCTGGGATTTTTGCCAAGTAAGTGACAGGTAGTTACGGAATACATGAATCGGAGGTGGGCCTCAAGCAGACCGAGTGAACCATCTCCAGGATTTTAGCTTCCCGAAGAAGGACACTATGCAGGGCCCTCTGGCAGTCTGGCCATAGCATGCTGAAAGTTAATTGAACTGTTTTGTATTTTTGAGTAACAAACAGTCCTGAGTCCATTTTCTCTTTGGTCGTTTGTTACAAAGCCGTATACCTATTACTGCTTTCCCATTTAAGTCTGTATTTCATATTGGTGGATATGTTGTAAATTGCCATTGTTAAAAGGGATTTGTGCTGATAAAGATTCATACTGCAATTATTAATGTCAACACTAATTATCATTGTAGTATCTACGTGAAAATAATTCATTTATTGGGGGCAATTTTGAGCCCCGTTCGCCATCCTTGTGAATCCCGGCAGGGCTCAAGATCCAGGAGTCACAGATTTCACCAGCGAGATTGCGTTCTTGGACCTACCCTGCTCTTGCTGGTGACATCATCAGCTTTGCGCCCATAATGGGTGTGAACCTGCTTTAAATGAATTTCAATACATTAGCCCGCCCTCTCGCTGTATATGGGGAGGTGATGGCCTAATAGCATTATCACTGGACTATTAAACCAGAAACTCAGCTAATGTTCTAGGGATCCAGATTCGAATCCCGCCATGGCAGATGGTGGAATTTGAATTCAATAAAAAAAAACCTGGAATTAAGAATCTACTGATGCCCATGAAACCATTGTTGATTATTGGAAAAACCCGTCTGGTTCAGTCATATGCAGATAAGGAAATCTGCCATCTTTACCTGGTCTGGCCTACATGTGACTCGGGGGAAATGGACGTGGCTTGGCAATGCCCCCTAGCACTGTCTCTTTCCCCTGGGGGCTATAATTACTTTTACGCACCAGGGGAGACCCCCACGTTAGGTTTCATGTCTCGGTGAATCTGTGATAAACTGCACTGTCATGATGTCAGTGAAAGGGGCCGTGATCGGAGGGGTGGGGGGATGATGATTGGGGGTGTGGGTGAGAGAAGTGCCGACTCCGATCATGTCAGTGGGGGAGAGATGCGCCGACTCCAATCAGGGGTGGGAAGGAGCCCCTAAGACACCTGTGGTGGGCTGGGGGATAGGGAGGTTTACTCAGGTTCTGATCGGGCTGTCTTTTAAACATGGCGGCTAATCTCAGTGTCACCGGGTATTGCCAGCAAGTTGAGACCCTGCCTGATTTCCTTGCCAGATTCCCACCTTAGTGCTGTGAGAAAAAAATGCTGAACAAAATAAAAAGGAAGATTAGGACGGGTGCGGACCTGTGTCAAAGAGATGAGATTTAAAGAGTGTTTTAAAGAAAAAGAAGAAAAGTGGAGAGGTTTTAAAGGGGGAATTCCAGAGCAAGGAGTTGAGCTAGCTGAAGGCACAGCAACAAAAGCAACTTATATTGTGCTTTTATCATAAAATATCCCAAGGCATTTCACATGAGCTTTAAGGAACAAACTTTGACACCTTGCTACATAAGGCACTATTCGGTCAGATCACCAAAAACATAGTCAAAGAGGTAGGCTTTAAGGAGAATCTTAGTGGAGAAGAGCAAAGCGGAAAGGTATAGGGTGGAAAGTTCAGAAATGAGGGCCTTGGCAACTAGAGGCAGCTCATGCCCCCACCCACCCCATGGCCCCTCACACCCTCTATACCAACCTATGCTCCTCTACCTACCACCCATGACGCCAATTCTCCCTATGCCCATCTACCCACTCCATGGGCCTTTATAGATCCTATGTCAACTTCGTGCCAACCATGCTCCCCACCACCCTTTGCCATTACACCCAGTATCCACCATGGGAAGACCTCAGTATCCATGCTAAGATGAAATAAAATAACATTCTAATTGTCTATTGATTAATTTACTTTAATACCACTTTGTAAGCACTTGAAGCAGTCAATCAAACTGTGAACTGACAAGCACCTTGCAGTGGTAATAAGTGATGAAATCAGTCATATAATACAAATACTATAATGATTGTCCTCAGGCTTATATCAGCAAACAGAGTGAAATAGCAAGCACTGTTTTTTTTAAAAAACCACAGCCTGCTTTAAAAAACTTTTTTAATACTGGTGAATTTAATTGTCCATTCAGCGTGATGGTTCCAATGAGCTTGACAATTCCAATAAGCTTATGCACTTCTAACGCACATTCATGCCTGTTTTAACAATCCCACAGGGCACATGATCTCTCCTAAAGGGCATCCAACTTCTCCCAAAGGTGTCCCTAAGTCTATCTAAAAAAGTACTTTACCTCTCCAAAACGGTATCCTACCTCTCCAAATAACTGCAGACTTTACACCTTCTTCTGATAAATCTGAGCTGCACAAATCGTATTTCCCAGTATCCTTCCTTATGAAAATCAGATCTGACTGAGGCAGCTGTGTTTTATATCTGGAGCTTCCTCGATGAACATGGATTTGCAAAGTATAACCCTTTCCCCTTTGTGGAAATGGTGGGTTGGGGGCGGGACGCCACACTGGGGCCTCTGGCACTATTTTGGCAAAACTGCAGACCCTCTTCGTTGACATAAAAATTCAGGTCCAAGTCTGAAAATTGTGTCACTCACAGGTCAGTCATAACACAGTTAGATGCAGAGTAATTTTTTTCCATTCTACCTAAATCTCAGAAAAACATTCCTCCATTGGATCAACGTAAATTTCTTCCCTTTTTCTCTCAACATCTACCCAGTAGCCTCAGAAAGCCAACTAATGCTGAAGTAGTACTTTTTAGTTCATGTCCAATAAGAACTAGAACAAGACTACCCAAAGTCATTTTCTGAGTGAGGAGACAAATACACCCAGGATTTCATAGAAACAACTAACAGGAAGTCAGGTGGGCTGTAGGTAAAACTAAAGGAAGTCAAATTGGGTGGAAGCCTGTTCAGGTGTCTCACGTGCCCAGGTGGTCCAGTGTGCCTGGTGTAAACAAGGAAATCTTCCCACTTTAATCTGGACTGGAACTCTGGTACCAGGGGTGCAGAGTTGGATCAATACCCAATCCATTGCACCTGGATTGATTCAAGCTTTCACAGAAAACATCACATTCAAGCTGCAACATTCACAGGCCAGAGACTAATGTAAGAATCTACTTTACTGCAGGGTAGATGTGCTCTATGTTGGCATAAGAAAAGCAAACCATATGTTAGTTGTTAGCCTGGGTGTATACAGCATGTCCCATTTATTCAAGGTTTCCTTTATAGCCGCAAACTCACTACTTTTTTTCTTAGGGGTACTTGTCAGACTTCATTTAGCATTTGTTGATATCTGGATTCTCTTGGAAGGCAAAAAGGCAACATATTTTTTTTATGGAATGTGACTGAAATCTGAGCAGTGATCTGTCAGATTCATTCATGCAACTGAAGGCATATTGAAGAAGACACATTACTTGGAAGCCATGGCAAGGCTTCTTGGTATTTGGATGCGCTTTTCTTGGTAGATAAGTTGTTTATGCACTGTATGATGTGGGGCTTAAGCAATCTTACAAGACAGTCTTCTTGTGTTTGTCAGGAAGTATATTCCTATGCTTAGATATGTGCACTGGAGCCTTTAGGTTGTCTTCTTGTAAGAAAACAGGAGCACTTTGCATTCGACAACAGTTCACTAGCCCAGAGGAGCCATCCCCACAAGCATGCAGATGATAACTGTGTCTCCTGCTGTACCTGCAACAATTTAATTGGACAAGTCAGCCCAGTCAAGCATTGCAAACTCATGACTTGGAGACATGAAATTCATTGTCATTATTGTCCCTGTCATTTTAGATCGTTTTATTCCAGTGGAGAATTTTCTTCACTTCAATGCACACTCTTCCTTTAGGAAATGGGGATTATGGCTGGGGTTGGGGTGGGGGCAGGACACTGAACTATGCTTACCTCAGGGGAAGCCACAGATTAAATTGGCTTTGCTCACTGACTTGATAGTTGTGTGTGTAGCTGCACTATATATTTTGTTGAGTGCTGCATGAGGAATCTTTTCCATCTAGTTTACTGAACCTTTAAATATCCTCAGTTTTATTTATTTAACAAGATTACTTGTTCGAATAGTTGCCACTTGAAGTATGACCAGAGGTTAACAATTTGTATCTTTGAAAAAAAGAACAAAGCTCGTAGCTTTCGAAGTTTATTATTTTAATTGGATGGAAGTGTAAAATGCGATAGTTGTGATTTTAGTTCAAAACTATAAGCAATAATTGCCTAAGTTACTGAACAAGCTCACAATTTCAGCATCAAAGAATAAAATGATTTTGTAATTAATACTTTATTGTATTTGTGGAGCAAATATTAAGAGGATTTAACAGCACATATATCTTGCATATGTTGTCTTAATTCTAGTTCACAAACATGCCTGTGCACTTCATAGCAGAAAGGCTTATGGATAACTTGGGTACATTTTGAAAAGCTATGTAACAAATTACAATTGGTTTAACAGAAAAACTGGGTTAAGCTAAATGTCTACAGTCCAATTAACGCTTCTTTCTGTTCTAAATTAGTAACTGTGGAAATAATTTTGTGCCCTGCATGCAAACTAAATATGGCAGCAGTTAGTATTACTGGCACTTGATTGCAAAAACTGTCCCTCATCTTTCTTGAGATGGTTGATAAAATTACTGTTAGCTTGTGGTAGCATTAACCTTACTACCAGTTACCTAGCCCCTAGTTATTATAAATTCAGGGCACACAGAGTCTGTGCCCCTGCAATGCAGAACAATTTTGCTCACAGCACAACATTCATGATTTTAACTTTAGTCGCAATAATAAATAGAGAAATCCCTCAAGACACCAACATTAAATGTGATTAATCATCTCTATTCTCCATCCTCTTTTACCAGGGATTTTTCTGCAATAAATCTTTAATGATATACATAAGAATGACTTGCTAATGAAATCAGGCTTTGTTCATTTTTTTTACCTTTTTAAAACCTTTGCTTTAAATTGAAGAACTTATGAACTTTGACTTGGGAGATAGATCACCGCCGGTTTTTGGAAACAGTTGAAGAATTTATCCATGAATCACAGCACCAAAATATTCCTTACCAAAATCCTTTCATATTGTGTAGCTTACAGGGAATGTTAATTAACACAGTTGGGGCCTTTAAAGTGGTGAGTGCTGTAAATTAGTCTTAGAATTATTATTCTAAGTCTTGGCTGAAAATGAGATATATTAAATCTGACAGGGACAGATGTGACAGATCTGTTCTGACACACTTCCATACCACAAGTCAGTGGCTTGAGGTGACTCATGTCCTCCCTCGGAATCTGTCCCCTGCTGCAGGACAACAAAACGATGCACGAATGAACCTTACTATCGCTCTGACTGCTGCCAGGTATGGTGCTGCCATAGCCAATTACGTTGAAGTGGTGGGCCTGCTGAAAAACAAAGATCCAGACACCGGTAAAGAATATGTATGTGGTGCTAAATGCAGAGAGGTTGAAACAGGTATGTATATGTCACCTTAAAGAATGTTAACTGTCTCAATACCAGTGCCATGATTTTAATTGTTGAGATGGATGGGTCATTTTAAGGACATTTAACTCTGCTTTTATTCAGTTTATTTAACTGTAGATGAAAGCATTGAGGTACCTGTGTAAATGATATAAAAAACACACTGATATTCAAATTGTAATTTAAATTTTGAACTTGTTCTTATATAAATTTTTGCCCGATGTTGGGAGCTGTACCCAGGGGTGATTTAACTTGGAAGAAAAGCTGCCAAATTTGGATTGCACAGCGTACAAAGTGAACATGTAGGAAAACATAGAAAGAACTGATATTTGTAAAACACCTCATCATGTCCCAAGGTACTTTGCATCCAAGGAATTACATTGTTGCCCCTCCTGACCCTGCAAAAGAAATGTATTTCACTTATCTGATGTCACCTTGTTTGCAGGGTTAGCATCTGCTTTGGAGCTTCAGAAGCTACATGTGCCGTCAAGGGGCAAAGTCCTGCCCACAGTTGATGTCATCACCTATTTACATTGATCGTCAACTAGAGTTTCCCACTTGTCATGATTGATGTGGAGGGCTCTCATTTCCCTTTGGACAACATGCTTGGATTGGAGCTTTGAGCATCCTGCTGGTCCCTTGGCACAGGCCATCTCTCCATATTGCATATCCTTGGAGATGCAGCAATTTTTCATCCTGTGCACATCCCCAAACTAACAAAGCCTTTTTTTTGCTTGAATAGCCCTAAAAGCTTGGCATGTTCGCCCTTAAAAGAACTGCTTCACTCGTGACTTTGGATGGGATTTTCTGGCATTTCCCGCCAGCAGGATCTTGCGATCCCATTGAAGGCAACCCCTGCAACAGATTCGCAGGTGGCATGGCCGACGAGCAATGCAGGTAACCGTTGACATCGGTGGGACTGGAAGATCTTACCAGCACCCTATGGTGAGCTGCCTCCGCATGACCCACCATGATGGGCCGGAAAATCCAGGCCATTTTTTTTCCCCCATGTGATGCCAAGGATGCGTCATAAACATCGAATCTGGAAATTATTGAACCTTTGTTCTTGGTAGGACATCCGAGTTAACCAAATTCCCAGGTTCCTATAAAGGGCCACAGTCATTACCACACAGTGTAAAATAAATCACCACATAACAGTACCACTGTGCGAGAGCCAACAGTATAAATATGGGGAAGCTGTCCAACCCAGTCGTGGAAAGATAAAGGCAAAATATTGCGGATGCTGGAATCTGAAACAAAATGCTGGAAAATCTCAGCAGGTCTAACAGCATCTGTGGAGAGAGAATAGAGCTAACGTTTTGAGTCTGAATGATG
Source organism: Mustelus asterias (assembly GCF_964213995.1). Classification (NCBI taxonomy): domain Eukaryota; kingdom Metazoa; phylum Chordata; class Chondrichthyes; order Carcharhiniformes; family Triakidae; genus Mustelus; species Mustelus asterias. Next base: position 46,817,354 of record NC_135814.1, on the reverse strand, counting down.
ACCCTTCGTCAGAGCTGAGTGGAAAGTTAATACTGAGCATGGATCAATAAGACCATAGGTATATAAAATGAGGATTGTTCACACAATTTATAAAGGGAATAGCTATTGGTGGGATATGAACCTATTCTAGGAAAAATTCTGGAACTCTTGTCTAAAATGTGCTTCTCCAACCTCCGGCTCGTGGCCCGAATGTGGCCCCCGAGGTATTTTGATCGGACCCACCACATCTTTGAACTAGGCCGTTGAATGACAGGTTAGTTTCTCCATATATTGGCTGCTGATATGCTCAACACCAACACCTAGAGGTTGAAGGTGAGTGCGTGAGCAACCTGAGACTTAGTGATCCAGACACACGCGTTGACCCTTTCACACTTCTTAAAATTCCCTTATTTATTGTTATGACATTGCTACACATTTGCTCAGGAATAGTTTATTTTCTTTATAGCTCAACCTTTTATTTTGAAATTCAGTTTATTGTTGTTCCAAACCTTATCTTTCCAAAATTTGCTCATTGGCCCCTAGAAGTGAGAAAAGAATAGAAATGTGGCCCCTGAGCGAAAAGGTTGGACAAGCCGAGGCTAAAATGTTATTTCCAATAAAATGGAGCAGGATCACTGTCAAAGCTTTCACTGATTTTCAGCAACCACGGCCGGGGTTTTAAAGGTTTGCCCCTCCCATCGATAGGCAGAGTGAGCCGGTAAATTTGTGCGAGAGCCGAGAAATCAGGATCGCGCCCGATTTCTTCGCTTTCGCGATCTTGTGAGAGCCAGATTTCCAGCAAGGTCAGCCTCTCGTTGGAAATGCACAAGAGGCTGAATAAATTATTTAAATATATTCTAAAGTTAATTTACATGGCATTAGCGAGCCCAGTGCTCAATCGTCTGGGCTCGCTTGCCTTTATGGCCTCACCGTAAAAGGGTTTCTCCGGCGAGGAAAACAACTGCCCCCACAAATGGGGAACAGTCATGTTGGCCTTGCCGGTAGAACCGGAGGCCCTTGAGGCCCCCTGGGGAGGCCGTGGGCAAGAGGGGGTGCCCCTTGGGTAGTGCCAGCCTGACACCTTGGGAGCACTGGAAAGGACTCCGGGGCCACAGGTTCAACTGGAGACCAGGGGTCCCAGAATCGCCATTTTGGGGAGAGAGGTGGGGAGGGGTCACTAACACACCTACATGTTGGAGCACCCCTTGCTCTAAAGGGATCGTGAAGGCTGGTAAGCAGGCAGCGCTTCCTGGATTCTCCTTCCTGAGTTCCTGTCCATATGGCAGCTGATGAAGTTCCCTTCCTAAGTAGTGACTGGCCAGAAGATGGGAGGGACATAGCACTGCCATCCTCACACTCCACAGGGATGAGGCAGTGGTACCCCCAAGCTTGGTGGCACATGCAGATAAGATGGAGGCTCTATGGTGAACGAAGTGAAATTTGTTGACAGATTTGTGACCTATCTACTCTAATGTTACATCTATGCAAAAAAGGGCAGCACGGTGGCACAGCACTGCTACCTCCGAGCATCAGGGACCCAGGTTCAATTCCGGCCTCAGGCCACTGTCTGTGCGGAGTTTGCACAATCTCCCTGTGTCTGCGTGGGTTTCCTCTGGGTGCCCCAGTTTCCTCCGACAGTCCAACGATTTGCAGGTTAGGTTGGCTAGCCATGCTAAATTTATCCTTCATGTTAGGGGGATTAGTAGGGTAAATACATGGAGTTATGGGGATAGGGCCTGGGTGGGATCATTGTCGGTGCAGGCTCAATGGGCCAAATGCGTCCTTCTGCACTGCAGGGATTCTGCAATTCTAGTGCCTATATTCACCCATTCCCACTATTGCCTCCGGTTTATTGATCTTCCTCACCCTCCTACTACGTCTAGGTGTATTCCCAGGATCCACAGCTGAGGTTGAGGCAGTCTGCTGATATCCACAGCCTTTGGCCTGAGATTTTTATAAGCATTCCCCGGGAGGCCGGGACCTTGAGGGTCCAGACCTGCTTTCAGACAGCGCGGATGTCGGACTGCTGCCCCCCTCAGTATAGTGGCTGGAGGCATATCACTCACAGGGCGGGGAGTGTCAGATGGGCCAGAGATGCCCAGGCACCCCTAGCTGGAGGGCCCCAGGCTGTACCCCTGCCAATCCTCTGCCCCAGGTTCCCAGGGACCCCAGAGGAGTGAGATCGAGAAGCTCCGCTGCCCTCTGGCGCTGACACTTGAGGGTTCCCACCAGTGTCTGCACCATGCAGTCAAAGCTTTGCAACATGGTGCAGACATCTCCTGCCATGAAGTGCACATCCTGCACAAAGGTCTGCATTGGAGACACCAATGTCACGGTGTTAGCCTCAGTGCGCTGTGGTGACAGCACCACCTCCTTGGATAGAAGGCAATGGGACTCCTCCAATCAGCCTTGCACTCCATGGAGAACTGATATCAACCCTTGCTGAGTTTTGCAAATCTGTCTTTGCAGCTCCAGCAGCTGTGGGATGACCGGGCCTTGGAGCACATCATCGGCAAGGGGTTCAGCAAAGTTCTGACCTCCGGCATCCCTCCGAGTGCCGGTTCCCTGTGGTTTCCCTGCTTCCGCCTGCTGTGGATCATCAGCTGTGAGGTGCTCACCATTGAGTGACACAGAAGTCTGGCTACTTATTGCACCCGCCAAGGTGTGAGTATCTGCGCTGGTGCTGGGTATGGGTGACAGCTGTGACGCATCTTCCATGGTGGGGTCAGAGAAGACCCCCTCCGAAGTGCTGGAATCCGGCAGTTCCGGGAACGCAAAGATGGTCCGGCCTGTTCTGGCGGTTGGTCTGCAAGAGAAGGGACGTGCACACGGAGGGAACATTGTTTTAACCCCCACCCTGCTGCAGCCCCGATCTGCTGATTTTCACCTCCCCACCGCCAACCCCGATCGCTGACCTCCCTCTGCTCGCGATCCCAGTGGAGAGTGGCAGCAGGATCCCCCACTGATCGCCCCACTCCCTTGGCACAGTCTGATGCCTGGTGGGCAATGCCAATATGCCCCTTGGGCTTGGCACTTTGCCCCTTGGGCAGTGCCAGGGGGCCCAGGCAGGCACTGCAAAGTGACACTGCCAAGGTGGCAATGCCCAGGGGCACCCCCTGCTGCCTCCGACACTCGGGGGGCCTCGATTGCCGTCCCCCCCCCTTCATTCCAGCAGGGTCAGGTTGCCAGCTCCCTGAAAATGGGGAGCTACAGTAAACCTCGCTGGAGTGAAATACTCCTGGAGGAGGGTGTGGGAGAGGCTGGTGGGCCCGGAGACTTCCATCCCGCTAGTTACATTTAAAATACATGGTGATGAGGATTTGAATAATTTATGCAGCTCCACGCTGATTTCCTGCGCAGAGCTGATGGCGCCGGAAATCCAGCTGCCAGAGAGGTGCAGAGGCCGTGGCGTCCAGCGGGGAGCCTGCGAAATGGCCTCCGCTCGAGTCTACAAAAGCAGTGCAGCAGGCTGGGAGAATCACCCCCCAAATTCGTGAGGATTTAACGAAGCCTGGAAGGTTAACCAGTGTAGCCCTCACTGTGAAAGTCAGTTCTAGGATCAGAAGTTAGTTGGTTGGAAAAGTAATAAAGAAGCAAGCCTTTGGGAAATGAGACTAATTTTAGACTCGTTCCTGGAGGATGAAGTGTCCACTTTGGAGAGACAATAATGTCAATAAGATTTTCAATCATGCTACAAGTTAAATGTGGTATCTCTTTTCTGTAGCTTAAAGTAGAAGTTGTCTACGAAAAACAAAATGTTTAGTCAGTAGTTTCCTTGTGTCCCTGACTTTTTATCTGCTCCACCTTCTCCATCCCCTCTTCGATTATATATTCCATCACATTTCTACCCCTTTTCAGCTCTGAAGAAGTCATATGGACTCAATGTTAACTTTTGTTTCTCTCTCCACAGATGTTGCCAAGCTTGCTGAGTTTATCCAGAATTTTCTGTTTTTTATTTCAAATTTCGAGCATCTACAGTACCTACAGTAGCTTTTATTTTACTTTCTTTGTGTCATTTGTTAGAGTTTAAGTTTTAAAACGAGAAATCTTGATGTGCCATTTTTTCAGCCATTAACTGGAAGTTTGAATTTCTCTTTAAAAGTTATTGGTCTCTATGGAGGTCATAATACCACACAAAGTTAATTTCCCAAATTAACATGTTGGTGACTCAGTCACCTTGCTGTGAGAATTATCAATGCTACTTATTAAATTCCAGTTTACCTTCGGGTGGAAAGTCACCTGAGGACCACCTATTTACCCAACTACCAGAATAGAACAATTCTGCCTGGCAGAGCAATTAGAATTGCCTGGATGCCGGCATGTACAGCTAGCCTAAAATTTGAGGGTTAATAAAATATTAATTATAATGCACGTGCATACATGGATCATTGATTTTGTAGTTATGTCATTAAAATAAAAATCTTCACCTATTAAAGGATATATTTTTTGATGTTTTATGAAATAAGTTTGCCATGTACAGTATTTTGTTTCAAAGTGCAGAGATGCACTATTCATCAATTCAATATTTGGAGATTGTTCTTAAACAATTTTATCCACTTAGTTGTGGATCTTGTTTACCAAGAAGTTAATGCTACAGCACTACGATTCCGAGGGGATAGATGGTTCCGTGATTAGTGTTCTTTTCTTTTGCAGGTGATGTTTTTGATGTGAAAGCCAAATGTGTTATCAATGCGACAGGACCTTTCACAGACACATTGCGTCAAATGGATGATGAGAAGGTGGAAAAGATTTGTCAGCCTAGTTCTGGTGTGCACATTGTCTTGCCTGGTTACTATAGGTAACTATATATATATATATATATATATATTACTAGAAGAAAACACCTGTTTTCAAAAACCCAAAACGGCACGGGGGGGTACAGTGGTTAGCACTGCTGCCTCATAGCGCCAGGGACCCAGGTTCGATTCCCAGTTTGGGTCAGTGTCTGTGTGGAGTTTGCACGTTCTGCATGTATCTATGTGGGTTTCCTTTGGGTGTTCCAGTTTCTTCCCACAGTCTGAAAGATGTGCTGGTTAGGTGCATTGACCCAAACAGGCGCCAGAGTGTGGCGACTAGAGGAATTTCACAGTAACTTCATTGCAATGTTAATGTCAGCCTTACTTGTGATTAATAAATTAACTTTTTTTAAAACAAACCTTTTTCACCCCTGCTTCTATTACCCCACTGCTGACTGTCTGCCAACATAATGATGAAGCACACTCCTCCATTTTACACTGTGACCCTGTGGGGGGGTTTCCTGCCCGCCCATCATGGGAATCGTAGTGGCGGGGGGGGGGGCCGGACCATGCAAAGGTCTGTTGACTTCAGGTGGGATTTTCCGCTTTCGGGGTGAGCATGGCAGGAAAATCCCATCTTGTATTTCTTTTTGTGCTCTGATGTGAAGAGATCCTCCATCAAAGTATAAGGTGGATAACCATTGAATGCAGTAGAAAATTGTGGACAAGGATAATGACTGTGTGGCTGACAAAGGATCCTTTAGTTTTGGTTTTTAGTTACATCACTTCAATTTATTTCTAGGCCTAATCTATAAGGCAAACCCCATAAATGGTTTACCAGAATCACAACTTTCCAATTGTTTTTTTTACTTTTTATTCCATTTCACTTTCGGAGTTTGCATAGAAGTATGCAAAGGATTTAATAACAAAATCTCAAGTTAGTTGGAGGTAACTGATTTTGTTAAAAATAATAATTTCACATTATTATCTTAACTTTAATTTTGGCTATATACTTCAGACATTGCCAAAATGCATAAGGCAAGGCTGAATCATTTCTGTTATAAAGATTAAGAAAAGTGCAATCTGTACAAAATTAGACATTAAATGGGTATTTACAGCCAAGCATTCAGTTTGTATAATGAGATGTGCAACGGATTGCTACGTGTATTTATACTACTATAATGAAAAACAAGTGAGTGATTTTTAGATTCAAATCAGATCCCATCATTGCTTAGGACTGATGTTGTAAGCATGTTTTCCCACCAGCATGACTTCAAATTCTCCATTACAATCATCTGAAATTGTGGGAGTGTCAGATCTCCAGACATACACTGCAGTTCATTGAAAATTAGGTTTTTTAAATTAACTAATTTAAACAGACAGTTGGCAAATGATATGTAGGATGCATTTGGCGAAAGAGATAGGTGAGGTAACGATAAAGCAAGCAGGATCCTGGGTTATATTGCTAAAGTGAGCTCAAAACTCAGAGTCACCATAATGAAGCTGCGCAGCCCAATGATCAGACTGCATCGGGAGCACTGTGCATAGCTCTCGCTGTCACAATGCAAGTGGCCATTTAGGTGCTGGTGGGAGGTGCCAAGGCAGAGTTTGATTTCCAGTTTTGAAGTGAAGAGCTATGAGTAAAGACTTGATAAGCTCACCTCTGCGTCCTCGATGACATTCCTGACCTTATCGAGGTATGTGAAGGATTGGAAGAAATAAATCCTCTGCAATAATTTCAGATACGTCAGAAGAGCAATAGAAGAGGGCACAGGTTCAAGATTGAGAAGGGCAAGTTAAGGACAGCAATCAGAAAATATTTCTTTATGCAGAGGGTGTTAAACTGGAATGGTGGCAAGAAGGGCACTTAGTTAGGAAAATGGACTCATTTAAGAAGCAGCTGAATGCTGTAAAAGGGAGATGATGTTTTTATCTTTAGTACTGGAACTTGAAGCAGCTTGTTAGTTGATGTAGATAAGTCTAAATTAGTTGAGTTACTGCAAATTATGGTACTTTGTTTTTATATAAATGGGAAAAGCCTAGAAAAGTGTGACATGTTCGGCTTAAGCAATTATTTGAGTAAATAATATCTGTACATGAAGCAGCTAACAATTTTAATTATTTTCTGAACACATTGGTAAAATTTGCCACATAGCTATAACTTCTGTAGTCATTATGCTGTTTGTGATCTGAGTCAATGCAAGAAATGGTGAGCACATTTTAAGAACTAATTAGGCCCAGTGTTTTTGACAGTACAAGAATTGGGTGACTTTAAAGCAGGGAATGGATTTTGGTCATAAATTTAGCATTTGTCCTTACAGCCCTGAAGCCATGGGACTGCTTGACCCTGCAACTAGTGATGGCCGAGTTATATTTTTCTTACCGTGGGAGAAAGTGGTCATTGCAGGAACCACTGACACTCCAACCGAGGTTACATCTAAGCCCATACCCCACGAGGAGGAGATTCACTTCATTCTCAATGAAATACGGAATTACCTGGGCTCCGATGTTGAAGGTAAATTGGCGAATTTTAAGTACTCTTAAAATCTGTACACCAAACGCAAAAAGTATTGATTTAGAACAGAGGCAGTACTAATGTATTCAAAAGCTGAATTTGTGGAGAGATTCGAATATATGTTTTCGAGCAGTGGATGGTATTTTTACTGCTTTGCAGAGCATCACAGGTTAAACCCCACTATGATTCCATTGAGGCACCACGAAAGGAGAGAGGACAGTGAAGAAGGAAATTGGATAGACTTCTTCTGTCTCATAATAACACTTATCTGGGTCTGCATTTACTGAAGATACAAGCCTCACTCTACTCTTTGAGTCCTTTGATCTTTGGTGCACTGTTGGGGAGAACCAGACTTGATACAATGGACCTCCTCCACTTTCTCTTCGATGCTGGGAATTAAACACATCACAGTCTGTCCTCTTGTATTTAAAGACTAAGTTCAGATATTTTTTAAAAACTTGCGTGGATGTTACCATCAGCCTGAGAAGATGGTAGCAGTGCCATTTTCTTTTACATATAGAGCCCGATTTTACCATTTTGATTCTAAGTTCTGAATCTGGGCGCAATTCAAATCCAACTTGGAAAACTGCTCCCAGGCACACTCAGCCTGAAAAAAAAAATTGTGGGTCTGAATTGTGCTGTGGGTGGGGCTTATCGCGCCCGAAATGCTCTGATTGGAGCTTTGAACTGCGCATGCACAGCGGGAAAAAAAATTGAGAAACTCACCCCTGTCACATTGCTCCGGGCCGCAAAAAGTGGATAAAGTGGCCCGGGGCCGATGCCTGTGGGGGCCATCGCCCCACCCCCACAACATAACTGTCCCCCTTATCCACCCACCCACCGCTACCCAGACCAATCACAACCCTCTGCCCCCCTTCCTCCCTACCGATCGCCCGCAGAGTGGCAGTGGTCCCCCCTTGTCCCTGCCCCTGCCCGCCCCCCCCCCAACCAGAGATCCATCTGGCTCACTTCGCCTCCCCCCCCCCCCCCCCAGAGAACGATCGGGCCTCCCTCCACCCCCAACCAGAGAACCATCTGGCCTCCCCCTCCCCACCACCACCAGAGAATGATTGGGCCTCCCTCCCCCTCCCCCCCCCCCCCCCCCCCTCGCCCATCTGACCCGCCTCCTCTTCCCCCCCCCCCTCCCCCCTCACCAGAGAATGATCTGGCCCGCCTCCCTCCCCCCACCACCACCTATCTGAGTCAGAGAGCCGTTGGAAGCTCTGAACTTACCTCTTCAGAAGCTGGAGCGTCTGAAACAGACCTTTGCTGAGCATGTCTGTTTCATGCCGAGTCTGGACGGGTGAACGCAATGGTAAAGGGGGAAATGCAGGTAAGATTGGGCGTCCAGCTCATTAAGTCAATTTAAATGCATGCAAATGCATTTAAATTGACTTCACGCCCGTTTCAGGCACGGTTTGGATTGCAGCCATTTTCGGGCCTTGGTAAAGTGGGCAATCTGCGTGGGCACGGATCGCGCTAATCGCCTCACGCCCAACTTTACCAAGTTTTCACACCCGAAAACGGACGCGACGCAATGGTAAAATCGGACCTATATTGCGAGATCCAAGACTGACTGACTTGTTATTCATTGGTGTGTAATCATAATAGAAAAAGCATTGCAAGTATTGGTGATCATAATAGTTGGTGATGTGTATCCTGGTTGCAGCATGTTGTAAATGATTGGAAACCCCATCAACATGTCAATCATTTGTTGCTGAAAGGCTCTTTTCAGAGTTTTCAGTTCTGAAGTCTATTTGAACAGTTTAAACATTAGTGAGGTTGTGTCTAAATTTACTACGGCTATAATGGAGTCAAAAGGTTTGCATTATAAGAGCCTTTGCACACAGTCAATATTGTTTAAACTTCAGTAATTAGTAATATTTATAAATAGGCTTATGTTATTTAAACAAACTGTGCTGGCCATATCAATCTGCCTCAGACCCATGTTATCCTATAGACATTAATGCCAGGCATGCCCACTGAGAGACTTGGACACGTTCCAGCAGTTTAATTATAGTTTGTCAAGTGTTGCTATTTCTGGTAGTATGCTTTATAAATGCAATTCAGTACTCTCATAATATGATAAATGCCTTATTTTAGGTAGATCGACCAGTATGGTCCAGGTTCTTCTCGCACTATATGCCATGGTGCTTACTTTTAGCAGGACATTAAAAACATTAATCAATATATTGTAAATGATTGTTGAATGAACTACTGTCATTTTTGTATAACCACTTCATATAAGGTAACAGGATATGGATAATTTTAATTAAAAATACATCTATAGCATACACAGTTGACGTTCTACTTCTCTGATGTCCAAGTTAGAATCTTTTGTTCAATTTCATAGCTTAATGGAACAAATGTGAAACTCAAACCGTTCTTTGACTACAGATTCAAGCCTCTAATCAGTGACAGAGAGGACCAAGAGGAGTACAGGACCTAATTTTGCTTTTACCCAAATCGGGTGATTCCAGTTTGGAATCGACAGTACATCAGAACAGGGAATTCTGAGAACAGCTATGCTCACATTCTCATTTTTGAATTCCTACTGCTTCAGTTAGAGGCCAGCATTGTATTAGCCTTTTTGCATATGTTTTTGATTTGATTTGATTTATTGTTGTCACATGTATTAGTATACAGTGAAAAGTATTGTTTCTTAAGCGCTATACAGGCAAAGCATACCCTTACGTAGAGGAAAGGAGAGAGTGCTGAATGTAGTGTTACAGTCATAGCTAGGATGTAGAGAAAGATCAACCTACTATGAGGTAAGTCCATTCAAAAGTCTGATGGCAGCAGGGAAGAAGCTGTTCTTGCGTCAGTTGGTACATATCCTCAGACTTTTGTATCTTTCTCCCGATGGAAGAAGGTGGAAGAGAGCATGTCTGGGATGCGTGGGGTCCTTGATTATGCTGGCCACTTTTCCGAGGCAGCGGGAAGCGTAGACAGAGTCAATGGATGGGAGGCTGGTTTGTGTGATGGACTGGGCTTCGTTCATGACCTTTTTTAGTTGTTTGCATCTTGGACAGAGCAGGAGACATATCAAGCTGTGATACAACCAGAAAGAATGCTTCCAAGGTGCACCTGTAAACGTTGGTTAGACTTATAGTGGGCATGTCAAATTTCCTTGGCCTCCTGAGAAAGTAGAGGCATTTGTGGGCTTTCTTAACTATCGCATCGTCATGGAGGGACCAGGACAGGTTGTAGGTGATCTGGACACCTAGAAACCTGAAGCTCTTGGTAATTTCCACTTCATCCCCGTTGATCTGACAGGGGCATGTCCTCCACTATGCTTCCTGAAGCTGATGACTATCTCCTTTGTTTTGTTGACATTGAGGGAGAAATTATTGTCATTGCATCAGTTCACTGGATTCTCTATCTTTTTGCTGTACTCCCTCTCATTATTGTTTGAGATCTGACCCATTACAGTGGTGTCATCAGCAGACTTGGCTGGAAATTTGGCCACACAGTCATTGGTGTATTAGGAGTATAGTAAGTAACTGAGGTCACAGCCTGTGGGGCACCAGTGTTGAGGATGATCATGGAGGAGGTGTTGCCTATCTTTACTGATTGCATTCTGTGGGTTAGGAAGTCTAGAATCCAGTCGCAGAGCGGGGAGCTGAGCCCCAAGCCACAGAGTTTGGAGAAAAAATTTGTCGGAATAATGGTGCTGAAAGCTGAGCTGTAGTCAATAAATAGGAATCTGACACATATGTCTTTATTGTCTAGGTGTTCCAAGGTTGAGTGTAGGGCCAGGGAGATGGCGTCTACTGTGGACCTGTTGTGGTGGTAGGTGAATTGTAGTGGATCCAGGCAATCTGGGAGGCCGGAATTGATTTGTTCCATGATTTTTGTACCAGATTTATTCATTTGGGTATCTGGATACCTTAATCCCTTTGATCCTGCACAGTTCCAAGTCTGTTAACATTAAGAAAATGTTCCAATTTGTCCTTTACGAATCAAAAGTGGGTGAGTACTTATCCACATAGAATTCCATCTGCCTTAGTTTTGCCCACTCAGTCTATCCATGTCCTTTTGTAACTTTCTGTTCTCACCTGAACTAGTGACTGTGCTTCCAATCTTTACGTCATCTGCAAAATTCTTTCTCATAACCCTCACTCTCCTTCATCCAAACCTTGTGTGTATATATATATATAAAACATATTTATATATGGTGAAAAGCTGAGATCTTGGTACAAATCCCTAGGGAACACCATGGATTTTTAGGCCCTGATGAGGGTGAGTGCAGGTGAGTGTATGTGAAAATTTGCACCCTTGGACTTTGTGCCAGTTTGATGCGCTGTTTCCATTGCTGCCAATTTGCTCAGGAAGGCAAGGTATGCCTTATTTGGATAAGTGTACATGTAAGTGGGTGGAGCCAGTGCAGGACTTGGAGGTCTCATCAGGATGGCATCGACATCACAGAACATCTGATCCAGGCATATTTCACTTGTGCCTAACCATCCCTACAGGATTGCATTCTCTGGAACTCACTTTCAGCTGCCTGTGCGAACACTTCCATCAAAGACGCAAACTTACCTAAATCCACTCTTGCCATCAGTGAATGATGCACATCCGTTCAGCAGTCTCGCTGTTCTTCTTCAAAGGCCTTGCTTTCCTTCACAACTGCATCTTTCTTTTAGGGTTTTGCCATTAAAAAATTGAGACATCCTCATCATGGACGTGCCAGCGGGGGCACTACAAGAGGCTAATCTACTGGCATTGTTGCCAGGGAGTCACTATCACAATCCCTTGCTGCATAAATGGACCCTTGGCCAATGAAGATAATGATAGTCTGTGAGAGGAGGCTTCCTCTTTGGTGACTGCCTCAGCATTTGGATGGTGATCTTGCACCCTAGGAGGAGACCACCAGGTGGGGTGCAATTGGCCTCCACTTCAAGCATTTATGTGCCATCAGCAGCACTGACCAGTCGATCCTACAGAATGTGCTATGAATTCTGTGCACGTCAGTGTGCTACTCCTGCATTAACTTAGTGGTGTTACATATGGGTTTCTGAGATGTTGCCACTCTCCATCATTGGAGGCGCTCATTTGCTCAATGCTCTTAACTATGGTGGCGTGCATGAGCTGAATGGACTCCTCCATTCTCAGTCCAAGACCTCATTGTCTCAGGCACCTCTCACTGTGTATATCTGTCACTGCTAGTCAAAGTGGAACCATCTTTCGTGTGACGCTGGAGGCTCTGCATTTTCAGAAAGCTGAGCTGTGCCTATCCCAGGTCCTCCACGAGGGATTTCCCATAGCTGTCCTGCCCCTTTCATCTTCTCCTGCCCACTAGTGCTGTGCTCTTCATCCAGTACCACTCTTTCCAAGCATTCCAAGGCCCCAAATATGTGAGCTTGTCTGCACCGGTGGCGGGGTAAGTGCGCTTAATGATGCAACAGTTCCTTATTTGATCCTTAAGCTTCCCCCAGTGTGGTAACAGTGCTCTGCTGTTCTCCGTCTATAACTGACCCTGTGGGACACACAAGGCACGAGATCATGAGATTGAATTTGTGACACCAGCAGCTTCTGCAGTGCCATTGGCTTCACAATGCTGCTAAGTCTCTGCTATGCTTCTGGATGGGGAGGAGTGTACTCCAACCCTTTCACCTGCAGATTTCACCATCTTTTCATCCTCTATTCCAGATATTCCTATCTCTCTGTGCCCAACCTGGTCTTGCAGAGCCACCCTGGCAAAGCATCACTGTCTCCTCCATGACAGACATGCCACCAGTATGAGCCCTCTCTAAAGAGTTCTGATAAAACAGAGAGAGATGCTGACCTTTCTGATAAATGCCAGTGGCTCATTAGCATGAGATGCATGTATCAGTGCTGCCAGGATCTCAACAGCACTAGGGCTTTGGGCATCACTGAGAGGTTACTAAGTTCCCCGGGCTTACTTTCCTCCTAAATTCAGGAGCAGCTTACACCCTCAGGCTCCTTGAGTGGAGTGTCTGCTGGAACGTTCATACTGAGAGGTCTGTCATTAGGGTCTCATGGTCCATTTACTTAGCCGAAGCGAAGAGGTCATTTAAACTGCTTGTGGCACTCCATACTATACCTCTGCTGTTGACAGTTTCAGTCACCTTAGGCCTGCTCTTTTGTTTGTCTGGGTGACCTCCTTATGCCACTTCTGGAAATGGGATCTCTCACCTCTAACAGCACTCCAACTTGCATCCACGAAGTGAGGGGCAGCCCTGCGCAGGGTGCCAGGCATCTGCCTCTCCTCCTATTGCAGTAGAGTTTGCATAATGCTTCCAAACCATGGCCACAGTGATAGAAGGTTAAATAGATGGACAACAAGGTGGCAGATGAAGTATAATGTAAGGTAGAATGTACTTTGACATAAGAGTAGAAAAGCAGGGTATTTTGTAAAAGGTGTGAAAATTTTAAATGTTGATAATTAAAGAAACTTTGGTGTGCCTGTACAAGGAACATAAAGTAAGGATTCAGACACGCCAAACAATCAAGAAGGCGGTAAAGCAAAAGATCGCTACATTGGTTTCTGGGCTTTGTGCTGTCCTATGATGAGAAGTTGAGTAAATGACATCCGCGCTCCTCGGTATTTAGAAGAATGAGTGGTGATTCCAATGAAGCTATAAGATTCTGATGGGAATTGACAGGGTGGACATTGAGAGGTTGTTTCCCCTGGCTGGGGATCTAGAGTATGGGCTTCAGAAGAAGGGGTCAATCATTTAGGGCTGAGCTGAGAAGATTGCTCAGGATTGTGTGTCCTTGGAATTCTCTATCCCAGTGGGTTGTGGATGTTCCATTGTTGTCTATACAGGACTGGGATAGACAGATGGTTGATCTCTCAGGAAAGCAAGGGACAGAGGGAACCAGAGGGAAAGTAAGGTTGAGGCAAAAGATCAACCATGATCATTTTGAATGATGGAGTAGGTTTGAGTTTACTCTTGCTCCTATTTCTCAGGCTTTAAACACAATTTATAGCTAACATGCAGGGGACTCATACTTGTAATTATACTTGTATACGAGCACGGTGCTGAGAAAAGAAAACACACAATGCAATGAAAACTCTATTTACACCTGCCCACCATACCAAGACCTAAATTCAAATGCCACCCAAAGTTCGTACCAAAGTTGCTTTTGAATAGTAGACTACCCAAAGGTCAGCATGCAATACAAGTTGTGATTTAGCAGTTTAGTCAAAAGCAGGGAAATATCAAATGGAAGAAAGTATGCATGTGGAAAGGCTATTAAGCTCATGAAGATTTCCCTTTTATTTTGGTCTTTGTAAAGGATATACAATTCATCCTTTATTAGCATCCAATAAGTGTTCCTTTTAATTTTTTGTTAAATTAGAAATGACTTTTTAATGCATTTGAGTGTCTCAAAAAAGTCAGCATTTGTTGCTTTAGTTAGCAGTCTGTTAATAACTCCAGATATGCAGTAACAACCCTGCAAATTATGCTTAGCTTGACAGTTTTTAGTTTGTATAATTTTGTCTCCTGGATCAAGCGTGCTTACATGACAGTGTCAGAAGTAATTCATTGTGAAGAACACTTTGCGATGTTTTAATGTGATCAGGCACGATATAAAAGCATATTGATGTGTTTTATGTCACCCAATCCAATTTATTGTCTTTGCACTAAATCAGTGATTCATGATATAAATAAATTGGTAGAAAGGCTTTCCTATTACATTTTTAAAAGTCACAACAACTAAACAGTGAAGAGTTAGTAAAGGTCCACATAAATGATTTTTGTGTATCTTTTATTTGCACCTATGCAAATCATTTCCTTCGTCGATGTTAATAACTCACGTAGACCTTGTTACTGCAAATGTGTCAATGTTGCCTAATATGTCATTCCATGTGGAATTAATCCTCTTATCCCATTATCTCACAACACAACCCTGCTTACATCTGTCACACTGTAATTTTTTAAAAAATGACTGATCATTTCATGTCACATTAAATTTACCGTAATCTGATGTGTCGCATTATCCAAAAAAAACATTATAGGTGTACAAGGATGTGGCTGCGTTATTCTGCCTAAAATATGACCTGGTGAATCATTAATTAACACTTTGAGATGTTTTAAGCTGATAAGGCACGATTTAAAAGCACATTGATGTGTTTTATGTCATCCAATCTAATAAATTGTCTTTGTATAAATCAGTGATATAAAAAAGTTGGCAGCAAGGCTTTCCGATTACATTTTTTAAAAATCACAACTGAAAACAATGATTTTTGTGCATCTTTTGTATGCATCTATGCCTTTTTATTGTGTTATGCCTAATTTTAAATTATATCCTTTGACCACGATTAATTTTCCACTGATCCTGTAGTTTCTTCAATCGATCAAGAGTTTCAGCTTTCTGTTTCTGCTTAAAAGACTGTACAGCTTTTCCATCACTTTCCAAACAATAACAAAACAATTGATCTCCAATGCCTTTCCAATATCAGCCTTCTAACTGACAATATAATGGACCTCCTCTGTCAAAATTGCTGTACCCATTCTGCTCCCTTTTTATACTTTATCCTTTCATTCTATCCAACTTTCATCCCATCTCCCATTCCTAAAATGCTCTGCAAGGTTTTGGTGCCAGCCAGCAACTTGCCCCTTTACCACTGCTTTAGCCTGACGTCTGTCCTACACACAGCACTGAGATTGCACTAGTCAAAGTTACCAATGATATTCTGTGTGAATATTATCACAGTACATTGTCCCTTCTTGGCCTTCCTGTGAATGTCAACACAGCCAAGCAAACCATGCTTCTTCAACACCTTACTGGTGTTATCCACTCAATTGAGGGGGATTTTCCACCCTCCCTTTTCAGCAGGCAGGAAAGCCAGTGGGGGCAGAGATTCATGGAGGAGTCCCTAAACAGGTTTTGCGTCAGCAGGATTTCTCATTCAGGTTGTCCCTGCTCCCCTGCCAATGACGTAATGGGTTTCCTGCCATGAAAGGTCGGGAACCCCATTACCATTCATTTAACTATCATTAGTGGGCTTTCCCGCTGAATTCTTCCCCCATGTTAACCCATACCCCTCCAATATGATAAAATCAGCAGGATTTACACAGGTCCTGATAAACGAAGCCTTGATGAAGAGAACCTGCTTGGAACACACAGGTCAGGTAAGTACAACCCCCAAGGGCACTGCCAGGTGGTGGGAGCGTGGTTTCCATTGGGGAGGTCTGTGGGTTGTGGGTGGGGTGTTCCCTGATGGAGGTAAGGGTGGTCCCAATTCTGTGGTGGGGGGGGGGGGGGTTTATTTTATTTTTGGATCGGGGCCCAAATTTCTCAGAGCTCCTCCCAGCAGCATGACATTCTGGGACCTGATCCTCCCATATCTTTGTTTGAAAATACAGCGGGGAAAACCCAGCAAGGCAACTGATGGGCTGCACTCCACCTTTCCCATCTGAGACAGTACTTAGAAATACAATGTTAAATTCCAACCAATATTTACAGTCCTTCATGTCCCAATGTGGTTACTACATCATCTGGAATAGTCTCTCCTTCACCCCTCATAGATGACCATCTAACGTGTGACTGAAAATGCCACTCTCTATATGGTGCCCCTCTGCGACGTTAGCCACAAAGGAACAACTTTCATATTCATGTTGGCCGTACCCAGCCCTTCAGCATCCATTGTTGATTCAGTAACTTTTGTCATGCTGTCTGATCAATATCAAGTGGGTGAGTCAGAAATACTTGCAGTTCAACAGTAACAAGATTGAAGTCATCCAGCTCAGCTCTGCGAGAAACTCTGCACCAAGCCCTTGCTTCCATTCCTGACTCCCTCTTATTCAACCTGACAGTATGCAACCTCAGTATCATGCTTGCTTTGAACCTAAGCATTAAACCACTTATCCAACTTATTAGCAGGTTTGCTTTCTTTCACTTCCACAACAACGCCTGAGCCTATATATTCTCCAATCTTAACTTACTAACACTGTTTTGGAAACATTCAGCCATGCCTTTGTCATTTCCAGACAATACTATCCTTGCCAAGCTTTCAAATTCCACCCTGTATAAGCTTCACTACCCACCCCTTGTCCAATACTAGTTCCTGTCCACCTGTTATCCTGATTTTGCTTGTTTCTCTTGGTTCATCCCACTTGGTATGGATTTCCTGGCCTTCAAACCATTCCATCCTTCCCACCTGATGCAAACACCCACGTCACACTCTGCAGTCTACTGACTCTGTTCCATTCTACCACTCCCCTCCACTCCAACAGGGCAGGGTTTTTGACCATCTCATACACCCCCCTCAACACTCTTTAAATTCTTTAAATTCTCCTTTAAATTCTCAACCTTGCTTACACTTCTGATTTTCAAAAGCATCATATAAACCTATCTTTTTAGACCACCCATCATTTTTGTGCTTATATCTCAGTCCCAATTTCAAACCACACTGATCATTATCTTGTATTAAGGCATTGTGCATATGCCAGTTGTTGAGTGACACCTCTATTTAATTGGGTACAGGCTTTCAATTTTACTTTTATGAGTAAATGGAATAAGGTTTCTGGAGTATGAGGGTGCCAGGGATCTGTCGGTTACTGTATGTGCTCCAAAGTCTTTATTCATTGTAGTGGAAAATGTGTAGCTGGCTTTACTTATCATTGTGAGTATGAAAGTAAGTGGTTTAAAATCTAAATTGTTTAAAACTTTGGATGAAATTTAAAATATTTCAAAAATGTTCAAACTTTTAATCATCTAACTTTACAAAAACATTGACTGCTTTGTGTATATAACTGAATATGAATTTTGGCTGCTCAAGAAACCTTTTAAAAATTTGGTTTGGAAGGCAGAAGCAGTTTAGCAACTGAGCCAAGTACATAATGAGGTGCGATAATTTTTTCAGCTGATAAACAGTTTTGCATAATCTATGCTTTCTATTTCCCATTGAGAGTTTGTTACAGAAATATTGCAATTGAGTATATTTTGTGCATTTATATGTTTAGATGCTTTAGGATCGACATTTCCATTCCAGACTCTCTTGTAGAACTGGCTTTGCAGCATTTGTGTGTCCTGAAGATTAGCACTTTCTGAAATTCTATTACTGGCTGTTCAATAATAATCAGCAGCATCACATAATTTACTCAAACATTCAAATTTTGATGATATGATAAAATATGTGGCAGAACTTTTAATTTTTTGTATTCAGGGTTGTAATACTTTACATAGCCCTTTATTTCTTTTTGACATCTTGCTGTGTTTTTATTCCTCGGTTCATTTTTCTTTAGTTGTTTTGCTGCCCATTTATGTTTCTCTCTATGTCCCCAACTCAGAATATTTCTGGAAATTTGGTTATTCACACTGATGTTCTAAATCTGTTGTCAGGACAACAGATTTAGAATGCAAAGATTCAACAGCTGTATATTTTTAATTCATTTTGAATCCTGTTGCTTCTTCAGCCATCATTGAAATCCAGCCTATTCTCCCATTTAGTGCTATGGGTTTGAAAGTATTGCTTCTTGCACTATACAGACAAAGCATACCGTACATAGAGAAGAAAACAAGAGAGTGCAGAATGTAGTGTTACAGTTATAGCTAGGGTGTAGAGAAAAATCAATTTAACGTGAGGTAGGAAGGTCCATTCAAAGGCCCGATGGCAACAGGGAAGAAACTGTTTTTGAGTTGATTCGTACGTGTCCTCAGACTTTTGTCTCTTTTTCCCGATAGAAGAAGGTGGAAGAGAGTATGTCCAGGGTGCATGGGTTCTTGGTTATGCTGGCTGCTTTTCCGAGGCAGCGGGAAATGTAGACAGAGTCGATGGGTGGTAGGCTGGTTTGAGTGACGGACTGGGCTTCATTCATGACCCTTTGTAGTTTCTTGCTGTCCTGGACGTAGCAGGAGCCATACCAAGCTGTGATACAACCAGAAAGAATGCTTTCTATGGTGCATCTGTAAAAGTTGGTGCAAGTCGTAGTGCGCATTCCAAACTTCCTAGTCTTCTGAGAAAGTAGAGCCGTTGGTGGGCTTTCTTAACTATAGTGTCGGTATGGAGGGACCAAGACAGGTTGTAGATGATCTGGACACCTAAAAACTTGAAGCTCTCGACCATCTCTACTTCGTCCCCATTGATGTAGACAGGGGTATGTCCCAAGCTTCCTGAAGTCGATGACTATCTCCTTTGTTTTTGTTGACATCGAGGGAGAAATTATTGTCATTCACCAGATTCTCTTTCTCATTCCTGTACTCCGTCTTGTCATTGTTTGAGATCCGACCCACGACAGTGGTGTCATCAACAAACTTGAAAATCAGGTTGGAGGGGAATTTGGTCACACAGTCATAGGTGTATAAGGAGTATAGTAAGAGGCTGAGGACACAGCCTTGTGGTGCTCCGGGGTTGAGGGTGATCGTGGAGGAGGTGTTGTTGCCTATTCTTAGTAATTGTGGTCTGTGGGTTAGGAAGTTCAGGATCCAGTCATAGAGGGAGGAGCCGAGCCTCAGGCCACGGAATTTGGAAATGAGTTTCGTAGGAATAATGGTGTTGAAATCTGAGCTGTAGTCCATAAATAGGAGTTTAACATAAGTGTCTCTATTATCCAGGTGTTCCAGGGTTGAGTGCAGGGCCAGGGAGATGGCGTCTGCTGTGGACCTTTTGCGGCAATAAGTGGACTGTAGTGGATCCAGGCAACCTGGGAGGCCGGAATTGATTTGTGCCATGACTAACCTTTCGAAGCACTTCATAATGATGTATGTCAGAGCCACTGGATGATAGACTTTAAGGCACGCTGCCTGGCTTTTCTTTGGTACCGAGACGAGAGAAGATGACTGAAATCTCTTTATGGTGTTAGCTAATACCATGAAAAACTCCTTTGAGAGTTGGTTAAACTTTGTGTGAATCTGCACACATATATTTACACACACACACACATTGGGTGGATTTTCCAACCCCTCACCCCACCTTCCGCTGGTGGGAATGGCCAGAAAATCCTGCCCATAGATTCACATACAGGACCTATCCTTTGCAAACAAAAAGAACATGTTCATGCATTGCAACCTTTTCATCTGAACAAAAGCTTTGGGGATAACCATTCCCTGGTTCATTCCCCCCGGCCTGGCCTTGATCAATCAGAATCAACTTGTCATGTTTGAATTTAAACAAAAGCTTGCTAATGAACTGTGCCCCAGTGTATTTGATGGCAACACCCCCACCAATTAGAGTCTACTTGGCAACCAATCAGCACCCACTTCTCAGTACAGCTGTGTCATCGGCATCCCTGTGAGGTAACAAACAGCGACAAGCACACAGATCTTTCAGTGACTTTGACCCTTTGGCAGCGATTTCATTCTTAGCTTGTACCTTCCTTTGCTGCAGATCTACTTATAGCAAAAGGAGTCCGATGATGGGGAGGAGGAACAGGGAGCGAAGAAATTCTTTGTTGTTTACAATAAGGTTGATGAAGGGCAGGAAGAGGTTAAGTAGGATGGAGACGTTAGGGTTAAGCCCATTTGGGACCAAATGCTTACTCAATATTTCTCTGTTGTTACTGTGCTCCTCCCCCTCGTCCCTTTTGCCACTCCTGGCATTTTTTGCTTTTTCACTGCCACCTGGGGGGAACTGGATAACATTAATGAGGAAGCAACGCTGAGGGCCCTATTTTACCAATTTGATTTTAAGTGCTGGGCGGACTTGAAACTGGGAGTGTTACAGATCCGACTTTTAGACGCGTTCTCAGGCGCCCCCATAAGCACTCTGCCTGAAAAAATATCAGCAATTCCGAATTGCGTGGCAGCGCTGTGGGTGGGGATTAACGCGCCAAGCTCCGGTCGACGCCTCCAACTCCGCATGCTCAGAAAAAAAATGATGGAGTGCAGCCTGCCCTGCCACATCGCTCCCGGGCCGGATAATGAATTCCTCTGGCCCCCACAGATATTGCCCCATCCCCACAACATTACTGACCCCATTATCCCCTCTCCTCCTCCGCCACCCAGACCAATCGCAGGCCCCTTCCCCCTCATTGGTCACAGGCAGAGTGGCAGTGGATCCCCCTTCCCCCTCACTGATCAAAGGCAGATCTCATAGGTAGTCTTATTTTGATCTCCAAGGACAAGTAACAATGACAGCAGTGAACATTAAGCTTGTAGCTCTCATTTGTGGCAATGTGTTGAAGAAGCTCAGGACCACTTATTGCCTCCTTCTGCACAAATACAGACTGCAGCTTTGATGAGTAGATACTAGCTTCTAAATTTTGCAACAGGATGCAGGCTGCTCTTTCTCTCTCTCTCTCTCATGGGGGTCAGTATCTGATTGTTGCTCCTAGTCTAGAAGGTTCATTCGCAGTAGAGAAATCCATGCACAGTTGAATAGTGGCAGCTGCAGACAAGCTGCTTGAGGCTGCTGTCTCTCCCAAAAGTAGCAAATAACAGACTTGCAGCTTCATTTCAGCATGTTTTGTCAATCGGAAAGGCACACCCTGCCCAGTTGATCCTGCAAAGTCGTCCCCACTAACATCTGGGGGCTTGTGCCAAAATTGGAGAACTGTCCCACAGACTAGTCAAGCAACAGCCTGACATAGTCACACTTACTGAATCATCTCCGGCTGTTCACACCGGCAGCATTCGCTGGTCCTGCTGGCAGTGCACCCCCTGCCATGGGTTTTCCAGAGGTGTGGGGTGGTTTCAATGGGAATTCCCATTGACAGTGATGGGACCAGAGGATCTCGCCACCGGCGAACGGCACGCAGCCTCCCACCGCCAAGAAAAACGCGGAGGGGAGGCCAGAGAATTTTACCCAGTGACACAGACTCCTCTATCATTATCCCTGGTTATGTCCTGCTCACTGACAGGACAGACCCACCAGAGGTGGCAGCACCATGGTACGCAGTTGGGAGCGAGTCCTGAACATTGCCACCGAAAAGTGCAAAGTCTCTTGGCAGCAGGTCAAAAACAGGCAAAGAAACCTACTAATTGCCACCTCCTGCCCTGGCTCTCAGCTGATGAATTCATGTTCCTCCTTGTTGAACACCACTTTAAAGAATCACTGTTTGGAGCAAGGGCACCAAAGGACTTTAATGTTTATCACCAAGAGAGGCTGATTAGCACCACAATTGACTGAATCCCAAAGGCCAGACTGGGCCAGCAGCAGATCACGAGAGAGCCACCCATTGCCAAGGTAGTGCAGTCCAAAGCTGGGCCTTCTATGCTGAGAGTTCCTTGACATTGCCCTCCAAGGTCATTTGCGGTCTTCTCTGCTGAAAGTTAGCAGCTTTTCACCAGCTATGCTTCAGACACTGGGGTAACAGCTCGAGGTGCACCGAGTTGGGAAAGGGACACAGAACACAGGCACTAGGTAAATGCACAAGGATGATTAGTTAATACTAACTAATACATGGACCTAAAGAAAGAGTTAAGAAGAGCCAGGAGGGGACATGAGAAGTCTTTGGCAGGTAGGATCAAGGAAAACCCTAAAGCTTTCTATAGGTATGTCAGGAGTAAAAGAATGACTAGGGTAAGATTAGGGCCAGTCAAGGACAGTAGTGGGAAGTTGTGCGTGGAGTCTGAAGAGAAAGGAGAGGCATGAAATGAATATTTTTCGTCGGTATTCACACAGGAGAGGGACAGTGTTGTCGCGGGGAGTACTAAGATGCAGGCTGTTGGACTGGACGGGATTGAGGTTCATAAGGAGGCAATTCTGGAAAGGGTAAAAATAGATAAGTCCCCTGGGCTGGATGGGATTTATCCTAGCATTCTCTGGGAAGCTAGAGAGGAGATTGCAGAGCCTTTGGCTTTGATCTTTGTGTCGTCATTGTCTACAGGAACAGTGCCAGAAGACTGGAGGATAGCAAATGTTGTCCCCTTGTTCAAGAAGGGGAGTAGGGACAACCCTGGTAATTATAGACCGGTGAGCCTTACTTCTGTTGTGGGCAAAGTTTTGGAAAGGATTATAAGAGATAGGATTTATAATCATCTAGAAAAGAATAATTTGATTAGGGATAGTCAGCACAGTTTTGTGACGGGTAGGCCGTGCCTCACAAACCTTATTAAGTTCTTTGAGAAGGTGACCAAAGAGGTGGATGAGGGTAAAGCGGTTGATGTGGTGTATATGGATTTCAGCAAAGCGTTTGATAAGGTTCCCCATGGTAAGCTATTGCAGAAAATACGGACACATGAGATTGAGGGTGATTTAGTGGTTTGGATCAGGAATTGGCTAGCTGTAAGAAAACAGAGGGTGGTGGTTGATGGGAAATATTCATCCTGGAGTTCAGTTACTAGTGATGTACTGCAAGGATCTGTTTTGGGGCCACTGCTGTTTGTCATTTTTGTAAATGACCTGGATGAGGGTGTAGAAGGATGGATTAGTAAATTTGCGGATGACACTAAAGTCGGTGGAGTTGTAGGGAAGTGGCAGGTTACAGAGGGACATAGATAAGCTGCAGAGCTGGGCTGAGAGGTGGCAAATGGAGTTTAATGCGGAAAAGTGTGAGGTGATTCACTTTGGAAGGCGTAACAGGAATACAGAGTACTGGGCTAATGGTAAGATACTTGGTAGTGTGGATGAACAGAGGGATCTGGGTGTCCATGTGCATAGATCCCTGAAAGTTGGCACCCAGGTTGATAGGGTTGTTAAGAAGGCATACGGTGTGTTAGCTTTTATTGGTAGAGGGATTGAGTTTCGGAGCCATGAGGTCATGCTGCAACTGTACAAAACTCTGGTGCGGCCGCACTTGGAGTATTGCGTGCAGTTCTGGTCGCCGTATTATAGGAAAGATGTGGAAGCGTTGGAAAGGGTGCAGAGAAGATTTACCAGGATGTTGCCTGGTATGGTGGGAAGATCGTATGAGGAAAGGCTGAGGGACTTGAGGTTGTTTTCGTTAGAGAGAAGAAGGTTAAGAGGTGACTTAATAGAGGCATACAAGATGATCAGAGGATTAGAGAGGGTGGATAGTGAGAGTCTTTGTCCTCGGATGGTGATGGCTAACACAAGGGGACATAGCTTTAAATTGAGGGGTGAGAGATATAGGACAGATGTTAGAGGTAGGTTCTTTACTCAGAGTAGTAAGGGCGTGGAAGGCCCTGCCTGCAGCAGTAGTGGACTCGTCAACATTAAGAGCATTCAAATGGTTATTGGATAAACATATGGATGATATTGGAATAGTGTAGATTAGAGGGGCTTTAGATTGGTTTCACTGGTCGGTGCAACATCGAGGGCCGAAGGGCCTGTACTGCGCTGTAATGTTCTATGTAATAAGCATAGAGCTCAAATTGACTGACAAAACCTGGTTTGGAATGTTAATTCCGTGTTGCCTTCAGTCTTTGCAATGTGACCAAGCAAACACTGAGATGGTCAGTGACATAAGGAAAGTAAGTTGTGAAACTGTTGATGAATGGGAAATTGAGGTTTGAGTTACTGGTATCGCAGCCATGGCCATTACCATCTAGAAGGACAAAAGCAGCAGCTATATGGGAACACCTGGAAGTTCTCTTCCGAGCCACTCACCATCCTGACTTGGAAGTATATCACTGTTCCTTCACTGTCACTGGGTCAAAGTCCTGGAATTCCCTCCCAAACAGCACTATGGAAGCATCTACACCACGTGGACTGCAGCGGTTCAAGAAGGCAGCTCACCACCACCTTTTCAAGGGCAGTTAAGGATGGGCAATGAATGCTGGCCGAGCCCACTTCCCATGAATGAATTTTTAAAAAGCCAGATTAATTGCTTATGGACTATTCAACCAAAAAGTGACTGTATAGGTTTGATACTGCTCCCCTCCTCGTGCTCTTTAGCTGTTTGCACGTGGCGGATCATCAGGAATCTTGACAACCACTCTAGCAGAGTGGCCCACGCAGCAGAAAAGTATGCCCCGTCTTCTGCTCTCTGGCCAGGTAGAATGAAATGTATTTCATTTTTTAATGAACCTGGATTTAGTTATACTGAGTTGAGAGGTAATTAGCTGGCAGCGTTGACATCAAATCAGCATTGCACGCTGATTGGCCTCGTGTTCTGGTTACGCTTTACTTCCGATGGACATTTACTGCATGCATACTAATCTGCTCTCCTGCACAATGCAAACCAGAAGTATGCATGCATGTGTTGCAGATGTCTTTTAAACATTTACGGCCCACATAATGTTAAAAAGATGGGTGCAACCCATCAATATTCAGCAGCATGTGTTTTTATGCATGAGAGACAATGGTCGGTGTCATCATCCACAGACCATCCAGTGGCATGACTTCCTTTCTCAAGAAACTCAGAGGAGGCCATATTCTGAAAAACCGAATGCATTCTGATAACTTTCAGCAGATCTCACATTAACATGCAGGATGCTTTGCATGTTCTCACCCAGAATCTATACATTCAGCCAGTAGAAGCCCTTTCTTTCCAGGAAGTTGAAGGGATTGAATTTAGGAGCTTACAAAGCAGCATCAATGCCACCTACTGTACTCTTGCCTTGGGAGATCCAGTAACTCTGTATAACAGAATGGGCGGGATTTTACAGCCTTGCTCAGGCGGACCAAACATTCTCACCCTGGGTCAACAGAGATTTCTGTTGTCGGACCCTCACCCGTGCCAATTCTGTGGCGGGCAAGGTGGTAGAGTTCGTTTCTACCTTGCTGCTGTCAAACTGAATGAGCCCGTGTAAGGTATGTTGGCCATCAACAAATTTATTTTTTAAAAAAAGATTGTCCTTGGAATGTGGGAGCTATTTTCTGTCTATCCCAATTTGCATGGGGGGAGTAAGAGTCAACTGTTTAGTGTGAGAGTGGAGTCAGAGGTCAGCTAGCTCAAGGAAGGTTTGTACATTCCTGCTATAAAGGACATTGGTGAATTAGATGAATTTTGGAATAGCCCAACAGTTTTCCACAAAGGAAACTGACCCAGATTATAATCAGAGAAAAATTGACACCAAGCCAAAGTAGGAGACATGAGGATGGATGACTAAAAGCTTGGTCAAGTAGTTAGGTTTTAAGTAGGGGCTTAAAGAGGTGAAAGAGTGACCAGTAGAGTGGTTTAGAGAGGGAATTCTAGAGCTTAAGGCCTGGAAGGCTGAAGTCATCGGCATCAAAGGTAGAATGAAAGAAGTGGGGAATGCGTATGAGCCAGCTTTGGAGGAAGGCAGGGTTATTCGAGGCTGGGGGTGGAGACAGAGAGAGGGGGAGAAAAAGCCATGGAGTGGTTTGAACTCCGGGATGACAATTTTCAAATCAAAGATGTTCCTGGACCAGGAAATAATGTAGTCCAATAAACACTGAAGTGAGGGGTGACTGGAACTTGGTATAGATTAGCAAATGGGTAGCAGAGTTTTTGGTGAGTTCTATCAAGGGTGAAAGGTGGGAATCTGAGCAGCTAGAAGAGCAATGAGTAGAAGTCAATAGAAGCATGGGCGAAAAGTTCAGCAGAAAATAAGCTGCTGGTGGAGTCGGATAGAATTAGGCAGACCTCTGGTTCAGCCAGAAATCAGAAGAGTTTCTGACAGAGGGTAAAGAGGGTGGTCTTGGTTTCCCCAATGTTCAATTCAAATTACCAGATTTATTGAACCCAGTTTCACAACTTGAGAGCTCTTGTCACCTCGAGGGTGATCTAGTTTCCTGATTTGTAAGTGTTCATGTATTCTAATATTCAGGCACCTTGGCTGATGTTACAGAGATTCATTGTGGTTTCTTAAGCCCTCAGTGGTTGATCATGGTCATCAAAACAATTTGTTCCCCAGCATAAAATGCATAATAGCACAAATCTGTATCTTAAATAGCAGTGACTCTGACCAATTGACCCTGAACTGCATAGGATTCTCTACAACTTTGAAATCAAACAATTTAGAAAATTTTTTATTCGATGCTCTGGAATACTGCCAGATACTGATTTAATCTATCTTTTTATTTGAACATTCTAGCAGCTATCTTATGCAATACCCTTTATCTTTATATCCGAAAACCAAACATTTTCTCAATGGACCCTAATGTGAGCCAACATGAACCTCACCAGTCTTTTGCATGGGAAGTCTGTGACCCCAGCTGAGTTTACTTTATTAACATACAAATTAACTGCCATGTAATATTATATCACAGGTATAACAAGTGTTAACAGGTAAGAAGTAGGGTTTGTGAAAGTTTGCAAATGGAGAAACAACCTAATATTTCTAGACCATAGCTAGCCTAGGTTTGGGCTATCATACTGTAAGGAGATCCTAGGCTTACTGTGTATGCGGTAGATCTGAAAATATCTGAGTACCGAAACACATTCGGCCCCAAGGGAGTTCAGATAAAGAACACACAACATGCTGCCAACCTTGATTGCTGTCAATATGGAGATTTTATAGTTAACCTGTGGTCATGATCTGTTGCTATGTATAGTGAGAAGAGGAGATGTGCTTGCAGCCTGGAGTGGCATTCGACCACTGGTGTCTGATCCCAATTCAAAGGCAACCCAGTCGATTTCCCGCAATCATGTTGTGACTGTGACTGACAGCAGGCTGGTGACTATTGCAGGTATTATTATTTGAAGTCAATAAATATGAATTCTTCAAACCAGTTTGTATTAACATTGTTGAACTACACAGCATGTCTCACTATTCCTTTCTCCCCCTGTACTTATCTAGCCTCTCCTTAAATTTGTCTAATACATAGCATATAGGTCTTTTTTTTGCTCTGTTGGCTAGTTTATTTTAGTTTATTCCTTATTATGGACAAAGTGCTTTTATTTTTCTTTTATAGTTTGCAATATATTTAAAGTGCCAGATATAGGGGAATACTTCTGATCACCCAATCCAAATGCAGAATTATCTGTGTATGGAATCTTTTCTTAAAGTTTTTTAAAGTTTATTTATTAGTGTCACAAGTAGGCTTACATTAACACTGCAATGAAGTTACTGTGAAAATCCCCTAGTCGCCACACTCCAGCGCTTGTTCGGGTACACTGAGGGCGAATTTAGCACGGCCAATGCACCTAACCAGCACGTCTTTCAGACTGTTGGAGGAAACCAGAGGACCCGGAGGAAACCCATGCAGACACGGGGAGAACGTGCAGACTCCTCACAGACACTGACCCAAGCCAGGAATTGAACTTGGGTCCCTGGCGCTGTGAGGCAGCAGTGCTAGGCGCTGTGAGGCAGCAGTGCTAGCCACTGTGCCACCATGCTGCCCACTATCTGCTGTTTCCTCAAGTTATACACTGGCCTGCGAGCATAACAAAATACTTCATCTTGAGACAGTTTAAGAAAAAGGGTAAATATGCGCAGAGTGATTTTGTTAGTTCTGTCGGAGACTAGGTTAGAGGAACTTAGAGTGCACCTCTGTATGTATCTGTTGTTTTGTTTTCTGAGAGGAAAAATGAAAGTGAAAAGTGGGAGGTCTGTGCCATGAATTAGTAAGGTTTGGATTTTTTGGAAGCATGGGCCTGGAGATTTATCAGAAAGATGGAGAAGAAAGGAAGGATGGCTAGAAGTCGAATGAATATTAAGAGTACAGTGGAAAAGGAGTCATGATAGGTTTTTAATTACCTTAAGAGAAAGGCTTTTGAAATGAGAAGGATGCCACCTGATATTGCCTGAAGGCCTGAATAGTGAGAAAAGTAGGAACCTTGTTGTCTGTGATAAAATTGAGTTTTCAGGTGTAAAATGTATTTTATAGGTGGTAAATGGACCACTTATCGTAAAATGGCAGAAGACACAATAAATGCTGCGGTCAAAGCTTGTAACCTGAATTCAGCAAAACCGTGCAACACAGTTGGACTCCAACTAGAAGGGTCCCATGCGTGGAGTCCTACTCTTTACATTACATTGGTGCAATATTATGGTCTAGGAACTGAGGTAAGCAATGTCAAATGTTTAATGGATCAAAACTTTTATTTGGTTCTAAACAAAGGAGCCACATTTTGAACGGTGAAGCACGTGAATCCATTTCTTTTGTTTTTGAAGTGGGCTATTGATTTTGAAAGTACAGTGGAGCCCCGATTTAACGCGCCCCGATTTAGCGCGAATTCGCATATAACGCGATGGTGTCATTGGACCCTTTTTTTTCCCGCTAATAGTTGGCAAATTTAGCGCAACCCCGCTTTTTTCACGACCCCGCTTTTATGGACCCCAACCATCGTGTTATAACGGGGCTCCACTGTATCATATTTTTATGTAATATTTAAGCTTTTCTTAAGTATCTTAATTTGGAATTCTTGAATAATTTGATAATTCACCTATTTTAGCTGTCTTAGACATATCTGGCGCTAAGTACTTTTAGCCAAGTAGCCATCAAATTCTATCCAACACAAAAGCTATATTCATGACTAGGGGTAATAACCTTTCATTGTATGACCTATGCTTTGGTTGACATCCGACTCTTAGACCTTTTTCCCATTAACTCTGAGGTGCTTCAAGGCTGTGTTCCTTCTTCATATCATTTGACCTTCTCCAGATCATATTCAACCCTCCTCCCTTTATATGTTGCTGATTCAGTTCCACATTCATCACCTTTCTTCAGGTAACATGCTGTCTTATACGCAGATCTTCCTTCCTCTTGCTTTAAACTGCTCAATTCACTTCACCAAAATCTTCTCCTTGGGCACGAGTTCCCCACCACCAAAAAAGTTGGTAGGGAATACAACCCTGCCAGTCACAGCAGCTCCATAGCAATTTAACCTCCAGCGAAGGGGCAGATATCTGGCAAAATTAGTGTCTTGTTTCTTTTTTTTTCTTTGACTTTTGCTCTTGGGACTTCCTACCCTGGGAGCAAAGATCAGGAAAACCAGCCCGACTGTGTTGAGGTATGTGCAGGCCATGCAAAGGTTGGCTTCTTTAAGTTACCACGTGCTTTACTTGCATAAAAAGAAAAAACACTATACAATTAAATAAATCTCCAGTACACTCCCAAAAATAGATGGTACAAACTAGATGGGTTACAAGTGTGAATGTTAATACTTATCGAGAATTAGAATTCTATTTGAAAATTCAGTAAGGAGGAAGCTCCTAAACCATAGCGCATTAGGTAGAATGTCCTACATGCTTGAGGTCTGAATGTGAAGAAATTTTACTAATACAATGTAGTTAACAGAGAAATAATAGCTGTGCATTTAACAGATTTTTATTGATGCTGTTGCTCTTTAGGTTGCTCGCCACCTTTGTTCTACTTATGGAGACAAAGCTTTACAGGTTGCTAGGTTGGCTCAAGTTACTGGAAGGAGGTGGCCTATAGTTGGCAAGCGTTTGGTGGCTGAGTTCCCATATATTGAAGCAGAGGTATGAAACCGTAGTATTATTCTGCTAATGCTATTGATGAATACAACTGAAATAAACCTTGACAGCTTTTACAATAATTGAAGTATGTGATATTACAAACTGCTGAAAATCTCGATGAGCTTCGGTATTGAAGTGGAGATACTCTGAAGTTAGCGGACCAGAATTTGGGGACATTAATCAGAGGCACCAGAGTGACACCCATTCTAGATTCCAGTGGCATTGGCTGCTGGCAGAAAATGCGTATCGAGATAACTGACATGGTGCTGCAGAAAGTTTGCCATTTATATCAGTTCAGTTAGGCTCAGAGAAAATGATACCATTTGGCAAACCTGGAACATGGTTGAGTTCACAGGTTTTGAAGCCCAGTTTCTCTCTGAACTTCAGCTTTGACTGAACAATTAGAAAAAGCGTTTCTCATCCATGGCACTAAACAAAATTCCAATTGTCAAGAGATAATGGCATCATGAAGCTTGATTTTAGCCATATTTTTTGTGCTGCTCTTTGATCTGGGGCACACTTTCAGTAGAGAGGGGTATATCCCATAGTGTAAGATCCTGTAGGCCCTGAGTGATGTCACCCCAACAAATCTTACGGCAGAATTTTATAATCCACCCCGGCAGATTTGCAGTTGGAGGGGCCCATAAAATTCTGCAGGTGTCCTTGCTGCCACTTACCTGCCAGTGATCTTTAAGGGAAGGCCAGGGGTGGCCTACTTGCCCTTACCTCAATTGAGGCCTGTATATGCCAATTCACAACAACTTCCCACCCAGCTGCAGTTTCTAGGCCAGCGGGAGGAGATCTGGAACGGGGCGATGCCGGACAGGTTGGCTTGCTTGGGCCTTGGACGGAAAGGGGCAGCAAACCTCCATCCTAGGCCTGTTTTGCAATCAGGCCCCTCACCCTGCAAGGTTGGTGCACACTCCCTCCCACCTCAGCATTTGCAGCATGGCCCCCCAACTCCGGGGGCCTCTTTTCCTGTCCCCACCAAGAGACTGCTGGCTATTCACTCAGAGGTTTTTAAATCTTTGAATTCTCTACCCCAGAGAGTTATGGATGCTCCATCTTGTTTTTATTTAAGGCTGAGATAGATATTTGGTCTGTAAGGGAATCAAGGGATATGAGGAGCAGATGGGAAAGTGGAGGTGAAGCCCAAGATCAGCCATGATCCTATTCGTTGGTGGAGCAGATTCTATGGGCCATGTGGTCTTCTTCTTCCCCAGTTTCTTATGTCTGTAAAGAGCAGCTAATGTACCTTCGTTATTCTTGGTGCAATTGTTGAACATCTTCCTGTATTGGAGGTTCAAGTCCGTGACAGAGTTATCCGCCTCCCTCAACAAAATATTTCTATTCTTGGCGAGTTTCCAGATGTGACCCCAAACATGCTTTGCAATTGTAAAGATATGAAGGTCTGGCTCTATCTAGTTCGATGCTGGATTCTTCAATTTGGCTGCCATCCTTTTCACCCAAATTGTTTTCTTCCTTGCAGTCCCGTTCTTTTCATAGTCTCTTACTGCATGCATCAGGTCAAAGTCACCCTCAATTACCCCTTCCACCCCCACTCCTTTCCCCCTCCCCCTCCCCCCCCAGCTGTCCCAACCCTCAAGTCCATGTGTGTTCCAATCCTCCTCTCTTTTGTGGCTGGATTCCAAGCCTGACACTAATTCCTCGTATGTACCCAACGGACTGTAGCACCTCGCCTCACCCAAACCAGTCTTCAGTTGATTGACAGATGAAGCTGTGAGAAAATAAGCATTTTAGTTTTTAATGTCTCGGAAATGTAAAAAAGAAATTTGTACATTTGACATAGGTGAGATACGCTGTGAAAGAATATGCATGCACAGCCATTGACATCATCGCTCGCCGTACACGTCTTGCATTCGTAAATGTGCAGGCTGCTGAAGAGGCGCTTCCACGCATTGTGGAAATAATGGCCTCAGAATTGAACTGGACTGAGAAGCGGATGCAGGTAAGCTGCTTTGTACTTATTTTTAACTAAATTTTATTTCACTAGATGACTCTCTGTAGCCGAATGAAACGTTGATGATTTCAGATGACACTTTGCAGGATTCCTTTGCACTGTTCCTTCATTATTTACTGCGAGCCTGAATATAATAAATGCATCTGCACAGACCAAACATCTGCCCTTCTTAGTATTTGCTGCAAAGAAGACTCGGTTTTATTGAATGAATTATGGATTTGAAAATAAATGAGAAAGCTTATATCAATAAAAATTTAATAATAGTTTTTATTTTATTCAAAATGTGTCTAATGCATTGAATCAGGTGATCTGAGTGGGATTTCAGAATGGAATGCAGCAATTAGGAATTTACTGATTCACTTTTGTTTCTTTGAATTGAATGATCTTGTATGGAAATAAAGATTCTATAATTTGCAACCGCCCCCGCCCCATTAAACTACACCATGGATTTTAAACAGACACTTGAATTACATAGTGTAGATTGCTTTTATTACAATTGTTAATAATGTAAAGTAATAAATATAACTTCTGCCATAATTTAAGTCTTATTAATTATCACTACATATTTAATTCCTAACACTCCGAACTTGATTCTTCTTGCATATATTTAGGCTGAATTAAAGGCTGTTCAGCAGTTTCTGTACCAAGAAATGGGTTACAAGACTCGATTTGATCAACTAACAAACACAGAAATAAACCTTTCGCCTTCAGATGTGGATAGGTAAAAATATCATTCTCTCTACTTTTTCCTTTTCTCCTGCACACCTCCCTATTTACTTAGATTTAAAAATCCTTTATTGCTTCAACTTGGTATACTTGCTTTTTCAGGTACACAAAAAGGTTTCAGAAATTTGATGAGGATCAGAAGGGTTTTATTACAATGATTGATGTTCAGCGTGTGTTAGAGGTAAAATCATCCTTTACTGCCACAGATGAACTTCGTCCATCTCGCCATTTAAAAGCAGAATTATTTACAGGAGACTGGAAGCAGTACATATTTTATCATTTGTTTCAGCACAACTGTAACTGCTGTGCATTTGGCTTCCTGTTTAGTTAATTCATAAATTTTGTGAAACTTCTAGCTGTTAATACAGACCTCTCATAATAAATATTTAGCCACGGTGGAAACATTTAACACTGGCAGAGGAGCCCTTGCAATAAGACTTTATATTTACTGCAAAGTAGCTTTTATGAGTTTGTAATGCATTTTAAAACTAGTTGTTTTTTTGTTCGTCTTCCATCTAGAGTGTTGGTTATCAGGTCGATGAACAGACTATCCATGAAATCTTACATGAAGTTGACATTAACAAGAATGGGCAGGTAGAACTAATTGAGTTCTTGCAGGTGGGTATCTATCTTTCTCATAAGCTTTAAAGAGAATGATGGTGTAATTTGGAAATCATTTAAATTGTTTAGATTATCCACTAAGATTCCCTCTTTGAATAAAGAGGACTGTTCAGTCTTTTGGCATTAATTTAATTTGTGTGTAAAATAAAATTGAGGTTCTTGATCTGCTTATTTAACTTTGTCCCCAAGAGCATTTTGAGTTTATTTTTCCTCTGAAAGTAGAGTTTGTTTTTGTAGATCTTGTCCTGGGTAGGTATTTCAAATATCTGCCAGGTCTTTCCTCTGTGGTGACAGTGATGAATGCAGAACATGAGATAAATTAATGCTAGGGATTTTGGTCAATGTCAGGTCTTTCCTCACTGTGTCAAGTTAAACAAACAAGATCAAGGCAAAGGAAATGGTAATTGTCCTTCCTGAGATGAGCTGTAGATAACTGCATTGTGGTAGCAGATTGGAGATTTTTAAAATCTTCTTTGTCTGCCGTGACAATTGTTTAATAAATGTTTATTTCAATGTAATGACAGTGAGTGCCTCAAAATGTGTAAATAAACTGCTTTAATTTCTTTCCTCTGCCAGACAGTTATACAGATCGTAAGAATGTAATAATTAAACTGTAGTTTCAATAAATAGAAATTGATGTATACAGTCATACGATGATATCCATGTGTTAAAATCAGAGGACTGTTAATGCTCAGTGTAAACCTGAGGCATTAATTATTTCTCCAAGTCCAATACTAATCTAATCTTAATGGTCCCAAAATCACAGATTCCACACCAGGAGTACAGAGCTAGAATATTTTACTTTGTATCTCTTCAGGATTGATGAAGAGATTTAATGGTTGATGTTTAGTTTCACTGAACATCCTGTAGCAAAATATATGGTGTTGTGCCATGATTGTAGTTATTTTAATAGATACCTATAGTACAAAAAGTACTATAACCGTATTCAGAACAGAGAAACTGGACAAATCGTGGAAATCTATGAGTTAGTTGCAGTGAGAAAAATACTGATACAAACCATGCCTAACAATGCAGAGAGGCAGGTATTTCCAGTGTAGAACTTTACTGTATTTATCAACTGCAAATCCATTTTAGGTGATTCAGAGCTTTTAGTCTGAGGGGGGGGGGGGATAACTTGTTTAAATTGCTTACGTACAGCACCATTAAACAAACTAATACTTAATACAATGCTGGATGAAGAACAACTGATTTTTTTGTGGTTTCAGGAAGAAATGGACCCTATCAGTATAAATCCATAGTTGACAGAGTTTGCCTCATCTTTTGAAAGTGAAGACTCGTTCAGTAGGACAGCAAGTGTTAGTGAAGAATTGCTCTGTGAAAAAGCTCAAAAATCTCATTTCAGCAACAGTTTTTAGGAGATATACAAGCATTACTCCAAAAATCATGTCCACACCCATTAATCGGAGTAAAATACTCTTATTCAAATACCACTGTTTGCTTTTTTTTTACTCATTCGTGGGACATGAGCATCACTGGCTGGCCAGCATGTATTGCCCATACCTAGTTGCCCTTGAGAAGGTGGTGAGCTGCCTTCTTGAATCGCTGCAGTCTATGTGCTGTGGCTTGACCCACAATGCCGTTAGGGAGGGAATTTCAGGATTTTGACCCAGCAACTGCGAAGGAACGGCGATATATTTCCAAGTCAGGATGGTGAGTGGGTTGGAGGGGAACTTGCAAGTGGTGGTGTGCCCATGTATCTGCTGCACTTGTCCTTCTAGATGGAAGGGGTCATAGGTTTGGAAGGTGCTACCTAAGGATCTTTGGTGAATTTGAACCTAGAACTTTATACAACAATGAAAAAAATAAAGATAATATTCACCTTCATCATCTGAGTGGTATTCTAGCTGAGTGAATCTCCTGTTTGATACACTGATAGAGATCACAGGCCTGCTGGACAAGGTGAAAATGCCCCCAGTATCAATGGTTTCCATGTTACAGGGCATGCTGCCCTGTTGTAAGTGAGCAGTATATTCTGTTATATGATGCTACTGAAAGACCTGGGTCTTTCATGCCATCTTCAGTTTCATGATTGCAAAAACCCTTTCTGCCCTTTATTCTAAGGGAGATGGAGTATAAAAGAAGGAAGATATTTCTAAAACTGTAGAGAGCATTGGTGAGACCGCACCTAGAGTATAGTGCTAAAGTTTTGGTCTCCTTGCTTCAGAAGGGATATTGCATTGGAAGCAATTGAGAGGAGGATGACTAGGCTCATTCTTAGATGATGGGTTGGCTTATGAAGAAAGGTTGAGCAGGTTTGGTTAACATTCATTGGAGTGGAGAAGACGGAGAAGTGATTTGATTGAAACATATAGCATTGTGAGGGATTTTGACAGGGTAGATGCTGATGGGATGTTTCTCCTCTTCAAGAAATATAGAAGCAGGGAGCACAGTTTAAAATGAGAGGTCTCATTTGAGACAGAGATGAATAAGAATTTCTTTTATGAAGCGGTCATAAGAATTATCTTACATTGAGAGGAATGGAGGCTGCTTCATTGAATATATTCATGGCTGGGTTCCAGCTTTTTGATCTACAAGAAAGTTGAGGGTTTAGGGGGCAGGCAAGAAAATGGAGTTAAGGCCAAAATCAGATCAGCTATGATTTTATTGAATAGTGGAGGAGTCATGATGGGCCATTTGGCCTACTCCTACTCCTATTTCTTATGAACTGATTGGGCAGGGCTAACAATACAATTTGAAATCTTGTATCCTTGCTGAAATAATGGGGGCGATTCTCCCAAAAGTCTGAATTAGCGAGGGAAAAATCCAGACTGTTTTCTCAATCCAACTTCACACTCGAATCGCCCCACTCTGTGCAATGCAGAGGTCACAACCGTGAATCTCATTAAAAGCTGGGGGGGTGGGGGGATGCCTGTTCACGCCAGAGTCTGACAACTCTGGAACTCTGCGCATGTGCAGTGACCCCGATCTGTCAGTCTCCCGTTTGCTGGCCAGCCCGGGACCTCCGCAGTGTTGCCCTCCAGCTCCCCCTCCCCCTCGCCAGGCCTGATCGCGGCCCCCCCCCAAGCATTCCCGGGCCAGCCCCGACCAACCCCCAACCAGGAGCACTCCGATGTCCAGCCCCCCCCCCAACACCCAGCGGTGGCGATCCCCACACCACCCCCACCCCCCAGCTGCCCCGATCGGTGGCCTCTCTCCAGCCCCGACCGATCCTGTCTGCAGGGTGGCAGCGGGACCACCCACCTCCACCGATTGCCCCTAGGCCCCGCTCACAAAAGCTTTAAATTACTTACCTCTCTTCTCGCCGGTTTCCAGCATGGTCCTGACTGCGCCTGTTCTCCATCTGTGGGAGACGCGCATTCATCGGCAACAGATGCATTGGGAAAGCATGCGCAAATCCCGCAAAATGGCCAACACGTGATTCTCTCATCCTGACGCGCCAAAAAACGTGCGCGTCGGGATGGGAGAATCGCCCCAATATGTGTGCGGTAGAACCGCATTGCATAAATCGTCTATTGATGTGTTAACAAACTATATGATCAATGGAAATTTCTTTCTAAAGTTTCCTTCAATTGCTTTTCTTTCTAGTTGATGAGTGCAATCCGAAAAGGTTCAGTGTCTGGAAGCAGATTGGCTATCTTGATGAAAACTGCGGAAGAGAATCTGAGAGGAGATCCCATTCCTGTTCACCGCAGTGGAGGAGGCTTGTGAGTCTTGCTCACCAAATCCAGTATTGGCCAAATGAGAAAGCAAGATTTCCACTTACTGCTACCATTGCTGGTCCAAAGCTTGGTGCTGCAGGACTTTTCTTTTGCACTGTTTGAGCTTTACTCCTGTTGAACTTCTCAGATGCATGAAATTCTGTCACCTCCTTCTCAAAGTCTTTGCTTTGGACATTGTGCTTCACAGCAATTTGATTGTTGCATTATATTAGTAAATTATTCAAATATAACATATCTTTATATCTGGTGTAAATTTTGATAACTAAAATAATTGTGAAATCTTTTGTATTTCAACAAATGAGATTAATGCGAAATAGAATAATGGATCATAGTAAAATGTTTATCCTCCATCCAGCTTGGGAAGAGAGTAATTTTATCTATGTGTGCCAAAATGGTGGATGTAAAATAACTCAAAAATGTATAAATGAGTTTCATGCTTTATGGGCAATGTCTTTGGTGGATAAGTACTTTTCATAATGCTCCCAGGAAGTTGTAGTTTTGGTGTGATACAATCTATTTTAATTTTCCATTCAGCTGTTCATTACAAAAATCTGATAACCCAATGGCTTCAAATACTTCATATTGTGATCGAAGGTTTGGCAAGTAACTTATTCTCTCATCCCATTACGGGTCTTATCAAAGAAGAACGTATTGATGTTATTCATGTGCCTCACCTAGAAATCTTCAAATATTTATACCTTATTTTAATAAAACAATGATCAGGTTTGATGCTAATACAGTGAGTAATTGCCCATTTCATCATGTTTAATAGTAGGTTTACTGGGAAGCACTGATTTTTCTGACTGAAAGGGCCAGATTTTCACCGCTGGCTTGGGAAACATGAGTCGAGCCGTTTCCTGACTTTGCGTTCCAAAAGTCTGAGTGAACCCGCATGCACATGTTATTTTCACCCTGTGAAATCAGGGGTAGGCTGAAGTCACGGCCATTGCAGGCCCAGGATGGGAACAGAGGCAGGTGGATGCTAGGTTGGCGTGTGAAAGACCCATCGCCATTCACTGGGACATCGACCCAGTTCTGTGGATGACTACTCGGCCCCCAAACCCTCACCACCCACTCCCCATGCACCCTCTGTACTCCCTCATATCTCTCTTTCCCCCTCTATACTTCCCATCCCTCCCACAACTTCTCATACTCCCCATTCCCCCTTCCATTTCCACTGTTGATGGAATTCATGAGCTCTATAATGACACTGGGAAGTCATTGAAATGCTCATGGACTAAAAGAAAATCCATTTAAACTCCACTTAAATAGATTTTCACCTCTTAGAATCTCATAAAACTGTCAGTCAAGCACAGATATTGGAACTCCCCTCAAAACATACCCTGTGCTTTCAAAGGCTCCTAAATTTGTCAAAAGAAATAAATAAAATTCAGAAACCTCTTCAAATAGTTCAATCCTACTATCCATATATAACACTATCAATCAAACAAAGCTCTCAGTCCTCCTCACAGACATGTTAACAATACCAGTTGAGCTAAATCCATTAATGAATTTTGGAACTCAGCCATACTTTCATAATGAAATTTCACTGCACAACTAAATAAACAAACCCTCCAGATCTGTACAATTAGTCTTTGAAGTTGCCTGACCAGATGACCAGCTTTCTCCTCAATTTTTTTTCAAAGAACTTAATAGGTAAAGTTTCAGTAAAATAAATCTCTCATATTTTCAGCTACTCCAAAGACTCGACAGATGTATGGACTTTAAGTCAATGTAAAACCAAAGGGCAGTGTCCAGATGACACATTCAAATCTGATTTCCAATACCGTTGATTGCAGAAGAGCACTTTATCCACTTGAATGAAATTCTCTTACTGTATGTGAACAATTATGCAATGCTGGTCAATTTAATGATCTCTTACCTTTTAAGGACAGAGCCAAATGATCAATCACTATTATAAACATACTTAAATTATCATACAGCAATATAGTATGATACTTGAAGTTGGCAAGAGGTTTTAAACTTCCCTGTCAAAATGTTTTCAACTCCAGGCTTTTCTCAAAACTCATGAACTGACTGACCTGACAAGTTTTGCACAGGCTTCATGAAGTATCCACCTCACTGATAATGTCCAGCTTTGGAGAATTCACAATTGATCAGGCATTTAAAAGGCTTAACCTGACATCACTTTGGGTGTCCGGTGAGCACAAGTCATGATTCTGGCGTCAATCAAAATGGGGGGGGGGCGATGGGAATTGAGTCTGAAATTTGAATTTAAGGTTTCCCGTTTGCTTTCATTTTCAGATGCCTGATGTGGATTTGCCTAGTGTCAGGTCGGCAAAGTCCAGCACTATATCTGGAAACACTATTTTGATGCCACATCATAGAATAGAATAGAATCATAGAATCTCTACTGTACAGAAGAGGCCATTTGGCCCATCGAGTCTGCACCCACTCTCTGACAGAGAATCATACCCACGTCCTATCCCCATAACCCTGCATATTTTCCGTGGCTAATCCATCTAGCCTACACATCTTGAGACATTAAGGGGCAATTGAGCATGGCCAATCCACCTAACCTGCACACATTTGGACTGTGGGAGGAAACCACTTTTTCATGAAATCTGTCGGGCATTCAGCAAATCAAAGGTTGGGCCTGTTGCATTCACAATTTTGTATCATAATGTAGCTTAACCATTGGAGCTTAAAGGGACTGCCGGAGACCAGCAGAAAAAAGTTAATCTGATTCCATTTATATATATTCTTATTCTTTTCCAAAGACTTTCGGAGATCCAAAGGTGTTGCTCGGGAACCAGTTTACTGTGTTTGAAAGCTTGTCAGACACTTGCAGCTTGGCACAATAATTAGGTGAGGCCCAAGGTTCAAGATCTTTGGACCAACTTGTTCAGGCACATTTTAGACACACCATAGGTTTTACTCTGATAGTCCGCTAATCAATTTCTCATTTAATTTTTTTTTTAGATTTTCCACTGAAACTGTTGTGTAGTAGACACCTTATTACTTTATTAAAAAGGCTCTTCATAAAATTATAAATGTGCTCATTGACCCAATAGCAGTAAATTGGGAAAAAACTCGCAAACGCAGAGCATTCAAAAGTGCAATCAAGAGATGATAAGGAAATGAAATTCTATGGCCATTAGTGCCAGAATTGAAGTAGTACTTTTTTTTTTACTGGCCTAAGTTTCAGGCCCAGGGTATTTTATCTCCAAGACTCCTTTAAATGCTGACAGCACAGGAAAATTAGTTTGATCTCTGGCGTAGACTAACTTGCATACTTAGGGCAGCGAGGTGGTTTGAGGAAGGTCGCGGATAGGAAGGGTGCAGAATCTGCAATGGTGGAGATCTCCACCTGGAGCTGTCCACTTTCTGTCAAAGCTGCTGCCCCACACAAGCTCAGCTCAAAATGCCATCAGGGTCTTGCTGACATTATTGGGCCCTGATTACCATTCATGTGTGAGGCTTTTGCCTGAATCCATTAGATAGCTTATTCGTCATTATAACCAGTGATGCAAAAATCAGAGATTGGTGGGAACAGAACAGAAAATGGACCAATTACAGTTTAACTGCTCTCCTGCCACAGAATGGGAAAAGTTAAAATTATCCCTCCCCTGATACCACAATTGTGCACCACTTAAATTCCTGTGCAATGGTTAAGTCAATGCACAAAGTAGCACAGACTGTGACATGGAGGCTGAATGCCTCCCTCCCCCTCGCCACCCCCCCCCCCCCCCCCCCGCCACTCCCACCCACCTACCCACACACACACACACCGTGAATTATGGGATTATGATGGAGTGGGCAGATGCTCAATACCTCAATAAGATATATTTTGTTCAATAAGGTATATATTTTGATCTTGTGGAGAACATCTCCCACACTAGAGAAAGTCTTCTGCTGCCTGATCATGCACTTGAACATTATTCCCCTCATGAAATGTGTAACACACCTATGATTAGCATATATGCTTAAGCCATCCTAGATACTTTTTGCTCAGTGGATGCATCCTTTTTTTCAGCAGTCACTGTGGCTTATTATTGCCCTGACATGGATGGGGAGAAAAAAAATCTGCAAGTCCGTATCACAAAATACAAGTATTTTGAGCAACACAGTTGATTCTGAATTTAGAGAGAGAAGCATTGTGTACATAGGATTGTTTATATATGGTCGCGATGGACTTGTGTCTGTGTGTGTGCGTATACTTCTGTGATAGCTATTATACAGTAATATCTAGTGATGACTGAGTCCTGAAGCAATACAGCTTAAGTTTCACACAGCAGTCTCCAGAATTATTAGAGTCCGAGAAGTTGCTAGATCAGTGTTCTACGAGATGGAGTATTGAAAAGCCCTTTATTCTGTCTCTGTTTATTTTCTCTTTTGGCACACATTTTATGCGGTCGTAGCAGATGCTGATAAAAACCTGTTCAAATAGCCTTTCTCAGTGCAACCTGCAAATTGAACCTGGGCCCATGTCTCTCCAACCCCCATGTCTCCCCACCACATCTCCCGCTCACCAGAAGGGTTTCCAATCACTTCTAATTAAATAAGGTGCTTTGAAATAAAAATTAAATCAAAGATTTTCATGTCTTTTCCTTGACTGGATTGTTTATAACATTATTTGTCTGTCAGCGTGCAGATTTTATGCCTGCTTTCAATTATTTCTTTAATTAGTGATTATTGTAGCTTTAATTGCTGCTGGATTTTTCAACATGTAGAGTTCCATTTTGTTCAAATTTAAATGTTGCCCCTTAGAGAGTCCCATTTTATTTCTGTAAGAATTTCCATGCACTGAATTTAGTAAATTAGTCAACAATTTTGTAGATTTTCATTAGATTTATGTACATTATGAATAACTTTTAAAAAAATATTCATGAACGGTATTTAAACCATATATTTAATCCTCTTCAGAGTGAAAATGCAGGTAGTCGTTAGTTATTGTAGAAACGTGAACCAGATAGGGATGCATCTTACCTAATTTCCACAGAGTGATGTGGTTAAACATTGTTGTGCTGGAAACATTTACAATTTAGTGTTTTTTTTAAAAAACCATAGCATAAACGAACCGTACACCATATTGTGGGACATCAGAAAAAATTATTTTGTATTCTGAGATTTGAACTCTTTGAAATATCAAC
This sequence comes from Mustelus asterias, assembly GCF_964213995.1. Lineage (NCBI taxonomy): Eukaryota > Metazoa > Chordata > Chondrichthyes > Carcharhiniformes > Triakidae > Mustelus > Mustelus asterias. The sequence continues at coordinate 46,774,833 of NC_135814.1, read as the reverse complement.
TCTTGGCACATTCATCATTACATGAAAGAACATTTGGATGTTTACTGGTTTCTGTTATTATAACTGAAATGTTCTGATAGTTTTCTAATTTCTCCCATGGACTATGCACAAAACAAATTTATGTCCCTTGGAGTCCCATTTTGTTTCTGTGAGAATTTCCCTGCACTGAATTTAGTAAATTAGTAAACAGTTTTGTAAATTTTCATTTTGAATATTTTTTTTAAAATACTCTTGGATGGTATTTAAACCATATATTTAATGCTCTTCAGAGTGAAAATACACATAGTCATTAATTGTTATTGTGGAAATGTGGACTATCCACTTCCTCTTAACAGTAAGTACATTCAGAAATAAGTTTTGAAAATGTTCAGGAGTTTTATTTTAATGTTAAACTGTACTAATGTTAGTACACCTGTTGGCTTTTAGTACACTCCATAATCGGGTTGTTTATGCCATTGTGTCTCTGTTGATGCACTCAAAATAGCTCCACATCACAAAAGTAGAAATAAACCTACACCCAGACTGCCTGATGTCAGTAGGAGCTTAAACAGAAATGCAAGGCAGTTACATTTACAAAACAATGACTTTTTTTAATCATAGCACAAATTAAATTCACGCACATCATACTTTGGAATTTCAGGAAAATTTGATTGTACTCTGAAATAAAGGCTGGAATTCTCCACTGCCAGCGAGAACAGAGAATTTGGCGTTCAGCCAAATCTCTATTCATTGCAGCAGGACTGGAGGACCTCAGCCAAGGGCGAGATCAGAGAATTCCGTCCATAAACTCTTGTCATACTTCTAGGAATGTAGTGAATTCTAAAGGCAGATTGCATTTTTAAAAATGTATTTTGATAACATATCAGGGAAAATTTAATTTGAAACAGACCTTTAAACAAAATATCAGAGTTTATTCGCATTTTACTTAAGATGAACCAAAAAAGTTGTTTGTGGCACAGGATGCAGAAGATCAAAGTTTCTCTACTCGTGTTTGTTCTGTGGAATTTTGTTGTGACTAAAATAGTTAACACTGTTAATGACTCTGTTTTAACTTTTGTATCATTTTATTAACAGTTTAAAACTTTTGCTGTACAAATGGGCTGCATATCATTTTGGAATAAAAAGAGAATGTTCTTAATGTGCCTTGCTTTTAATTGAAGAAAAAACAGATTTGAGAGGATGAATCATTATGAATTGTATTGTGTAAAACATTAACATTTATTTTCCAAAATAAACAAAATACCTGTATCACTATAAACAATGTGTGCGACAGGTAGTGTGATTGTATTTTCATTTCCCAACCGATGCTCTAAAATTGTGCTTGAAGTTCTTTGTCCTGAATTTTTGCAGTTTCTCTGTCGTAGCGAAAATGGTGCTGCAGGCCTGATTTTGGAAGTTCCACCCCCAAACCTGGCACCCAGCATTTTCCCAGAGTGAAGGGTATGTGGGCAGATCTGTGGTTCACAGAGGTAGCTGCACATGTTAAAATGCAGCTGCCTTCAGTCAAATCTTATTTTTGTCAGTCGGATATCCAAAACAGGACTTGTACACTTTTAGACCTAGCAGGAAAAGGCCTAAAGTTACCAGAGTTCTTTGAAGAGGTACAATGCCCTTTTGGTTATTGACCTTGGATACCTTTTAGCAAGGTCAGAGAACCTTTGGGAGATGTAAGGTATCCTTAGTGGATACTGGGTACTGATACTGAGCCAAGAGTGGATACTGGGTGAGTTGGCATTGGAGAGTGAAAGGGCATGGATGGTTGGAGAGATGGGTTGACTTGAGTTGGCACTAAGTTGGGATTGGAACTATAAAGAACCATGGGGCTCGGTAGAGGGGCATAGATTGGCATGCAGGGTATGGAGGGCATAGTTTAGCTTTTTTCACAACCTGTTGCTGCACCCAACAGTACTTTGACTGCCTCTGAACTCTTCCCAGGGACAGCAGATGCAACTCCCATTTCACTGCCCCAGAACAAAAGTCTGACCACCTGGGACAATTGTTTTTGGATCTGTGGCCAGATATTGTCCTGATTTGGGTATGTGTCCATTGTGGAGCGGCAGGGTGGCACAGTGGTTAGCACTGCTGCCTCACAGCTTCAGCGACCGAGGTTCAATTCCGGACTTGGGTCACTGTTTGTGTGGAGTTTGCATGTTCTTCCCGTGTCTGCATGGATTTCCTCCGGGTGCTCCGGTTTCCTCCCGCACTCCAAAGATGTGCAGGTTTGGTGGATTGGCCATGTTAAATTGCCCCTTAGTGTCCTGGGATAAGAACTAGGAGCAGGAGTAGGCCATCTCAAGCCTGCTCCGCCATTCAATAAGATCATGGCTGATCTTTTTGTGGACTCAGCTCCACTTACCCACCCGCTCACTCATGGTTACAGGGACATCAACAATCCAGTTATAGATTACAAATGTATTATACAGGTCACTAATTGCTCACTCGGACACTAGTTTAATTATCTTTCCCATAGATAATTAGGCAGCACAAAGAAGATGCTACAATATTTTCAGTTTGCAAGATTCTCCCAAGTCCATCCTCCACCCCCCGACCCCGCTCTCTCTCTGCTGTTTTTTTCTTTCGCGCCTGGGTGCGCTGCTTCAGATTTTTTTTCGAACTGCGCATGTGCAGTTCAGAGCTCCGATCGTTCCAGCAGCGCTAAGCCCCGCCCACTGCGCGGATCAGACTGGAGCCGGCAAAAAGCATATGGACGTATATGCAAAGAGGAATTCCGGGCTCGGATCTGCAATATGCCCGGATCCGGCCCTTAGACTCCAAATGGTAAAATTGGGCCTAATGAGGTAGCCTCAATTGCTTCACTGGGCAGGGAATTCCACATTCACAACCCTTTGTATTTTCACATAGGTGAGAGGGATTAGCGGGGTAAATATGTGGGGTGACGGGGCTAGGGCCTGGGTGGGATTGTTGTTGGTGCAGACTCAATGGGCCGAATGGCCTCCTTTTGCACTGTTGGGTTTCTATGATTCTACTAGATTAGTCAATATGCCATGCTGTTACACAGAAAGATGAGATCAAGGCTCGAATTTTTGCAGAATTCTGGAGACACCACAAACCTTTAAGTGGGGCCCAGATTTAGAAGTCCTGCCGCTATTTCCAACAGATTCCCTTTTTGGTGGTTGGAAAAGCGTGGTAGGTGGCGGGGGTGGGTGGGGGGGGGGGGGGGTAGCGGGGAGGGAGGTATCGTTCACACATGAGGTAAATCCAAACTCAACAAGGCATTTGAAAACTCTGCTGATTTCAAAAATACACCATTTTCAATGCAACGAAGGCCTTAACCCACAGTGCAGGGGTTGGGAATTTTTAGAGTAGTCAGGAGGTACATATGGTCTCTAGAATTGTCAAGCAGCAAAGTTATTGATATTTGAAATCCTTTAAAAATTAAAAAGCAGCCTGCCCTGTGTCAGTTGAAAATATTTTGTTTGACCAGTTGCATTGGCTGTTGGCGTTACCCCAAGGAGTAACATTATGTCATCAATGCTTGGCTGATTTCCACAACTTATCATTATCTCAGTGGAGAATCTTAAGTTTGATTGACAGCTCAATTAGGTTATTAAAGTATTAGCTGTCTGATGTGGGGTCTGAATGCAAGTCTTTTTATAAGGGATGAAGATAGTTGGGGACATTTAAATGTTTTGAATGGGCATTCATGAATGGAAATGTTTTTTTAACTACAGTAAAGGCTGTTAAAGATATTTAGACCTTTATTTCATCTCACTTCGACATGGCTGTTGATTTGTGCTATTGGAAACCGGATGAGTCTGCATGGAGGATGTAAGGGCAAATGGTGGTTGGGGGCCTTAAGTTGGCATGGGGGTTGTAAGGGGTCTGGATGTGGCTGAATGGTATGGGTTGGCATAAAGCTGGTGTGGGGACATGGAGATGACATAGAGGTGGATGGGGTGGTAATGAGATGTGAGAGCTAAGGGCTAGAGGACCGAAAAATTAACTGGACAACTAGGGCAAAGTCCCAGAAAGCCAAAATGGGCCTTTTAAACAGCTCACCTCAGCACTCGGCAGCTCCTGTGGACAACTCCAATCTGTGTCGGGGAGTGGCAGGCCCGGCCACTCCGTGCCTGTCACCCCAGAATAATGATCACGCCATTCAAGGGAGTTTCTCCCAAGACGTATGCAACAAGCCGGAAAATTTTGTGACTCATGCTAACCACCTTGGGAGCTAAAGTCCGATCACAAGTGTAGCTAAAATTGTGCTTTATCATTCTGGGACACGACATGGGACTGGGAGATGGGGATAATTTGACCAAGTGCAATTCAATCCCCATTTTAAAATCATCCATGCTGGCCATATTTTTATTTCTATTTTGTTTCTAGTTATAAATCCCTGTGTCCATTTATAATGGAATCCCGCTGTAATCACACCATCAAACCAGTGGTAATGCTGCAGTGCTCCAACTGGGAGATGGCTATAATTACAGTGACAATCAACACAGCTGATTCCATTATAAATCTGGAAATTTATCATGGAAAAGTTGTAGAGAAGTGTGCAAAGATGCAAGATTTTTAATACAGGTTACATGCGTGCATACTAAAAGCACAGTGAAAGAAATTGCCAGGTAGATAGATTGTTCGTCACTTGGCAGAGTATGTTTTCAAACTGGTACCAGGGCACGAAGCTGGTTTAAACATCAATTGCTCAGTTCAGAAACTACCCTGACTGATAAAGGGCTAGATCTCAAGTAACTGCAGAATGCAGTAAACTCTTGGGCCGATCTGGTTTAGAATATATTCTCCCATGCTGTAATTTTGAAAGTTCCCATCAACTGTGTTTGATGTCCATGCGCCTAAGCGCGCACACAGGCAAACAGACATATTAGAATTGTTATTTTGTGTCTGCTCTATTAATTCTAAACTCAAATTAATTTTGGTGATGTGCTGGATTAAAATGTCAGGATTAAAATGGACTGTCTCACATCCTCTATTCAACACTCAGTCTGTTTTTAACTCCATTCAATAAAATGGGCTCCTCCACAGTTCACTCATCCTTAAAAACAAATGGTTACCTTCGTTTCTGATGTATAACTGGGCCTGACCTCTACGCAAACTCTAAACATCCCACACTCCTAGGGCTGTGACATACCATCAATCGCAAGCTGATAAAGGAGCTCAGTATGACATAACAGCAGAGCTGTTGAATGACTTAGCGCTGATAAGAACAGGTCAGGGTACTGACATCTCTTAATTTGAGATTCATTCAAAGCTGGTTTCCGAAGTGAAATAATCCAAGCCTGTGCAGTTTATTTGTTCCCAATGGAAGATAGTTGATATGCCTAGAAAGTGTTGAAAAGAGCTATTTAGAACTGCACTGTGGTATGTTTATTATGATTTGGATGATGAATAAAGAGGAGTCTGGTCAAATTCTCAGGTATACAAATGCCACATGTCCATAATAGTGATGATTTAAGATATCCTTCATTTAGAGTGGTCCATGTTGCTGCCTTGAAACATTGATAGGATAAGGTGGCTTATATTGACTGGATTTTTTTAATGAATCAATTGCTTTTCCCCTGCCCTCTTCTGAAAACATTGGAGCATGTCTATGGTATAGTTCTGTTGAAACCAATCAACCAATATCTTGTACAAATGAGCATTGTGTGTGAGTGTGTTCCAAAAATGGACTGAATGATGTACTGGAAAATTAGACTGCTCTACGTCCATGGCCGTGTGATATCCAGTCTGATGATATTGGGTCATGTTCCCAACATCATTATGCCAGAAGGCTAATACAGTCAACAGGCGGCCATAGGAATTAATAATCTGCCCACCATATTCTTATTGTCAATGAATAGGCACTTGAGCTCATTCACAGTCAAATCGACTGCAATACGACATAGTGAGGAGAAAATGCCAAGCGGGTAATTCGATTTTTTCCATGATTGCTTGTCAGGGTGAGTTCAAAGACTACAGTTAGGTTTGGTATTTGACTTCAGTTGTCCAGCCTGCTGTGAATTGTGTGTGTCATTATTCTTGGAAGGTGTGTTTTCAATGTCATCTTTGGTGTTTTCATACTCAAAGTTGCCCCACAGACCTCTGCACTTCAGTCCGTGTGGCTTGAGTAGCATGGGGATAGTGGTCTCCGTAGGAGTCACATCGTCCAATGAGGAGGAGAGCATGAGATTGAGAAGGAGAGGGAGAAGGCAAAATGGTCAGGAGCAGGGGGTGCAAGAAGATGCCCAACCTCTACAGGCGCAAAGGGCTGCAGAGGACAGGATGCTGCAACCACGGAGACACAGAACAAGTCCTTGTCCTCCCACTCGTCTTTACAGGGTGAGAATCAGTTGCCTTCAAATGTCTGAGCCACAGGCCAGAATTTTGCTGTCCCGCCCACCACGGGTATCGGAGCGGGCGAAGGGCGGACCATGGAAATGTCCATTGACCTCAGAGGGATTTTCCAGTTTCAGGGTGAGTGAGGCCGGAACATCCTGCCAATGGTGTTGAAGGAGACTCAGACTGTCAAGAGTCACAATAGCCTCTCGATGCGAGATGCTGGCTGGGGACATCACTTCCAACTATGTGGGGGATGGGTGGGGTAGAGGGGGGAGGAGATGGTGGAAGTCCAATGCCAGTTGCAACGAAGGCCATTGTGGAGCTGAATCATTTTGGATCCATTCCAGACTGCCTGTGGTAACCTTGGAGGAATAACTCAGCCTGCTGTCCACCAGTACAATAAGGTCTTCACTAATACAAAGATCCGAAGGGCAGGTGAATATATTGCATTCTCCGTAGACTCTCACTTTCAATTTGAAGGAACCAGAGGGTTTGCGGCAATGTCATATTTCCCCAGGTTCAGTATGTGATCGACTGCACACATGTCCCTGGCAGGCCAGTCCTACATATTTATAAACAGGGCTATGCTCTGTAAATGTGTAATTAGGATGTGACCACCATCGGAGAATTATGCAGATCTGCGCGAGGTACTGGACAAGCAGCCACACCTCCGACATTCTTGGGAACTCCCAAGTGCCAGACATGTTTATTGGGTCTGAAGCAATGGGTGGATGGTTGCTGGGTGACAAGGGTCATCCTTGATGCCAGTGAGAGTTGCAAGGACAGACGCAGAGAGGAGGTACAGTGACAGCCATGGCACAACCAGGACCATCATCGAGCAGACACGGTGCTCCGAAAGATGAAATTATGATCCAGAATGTCACTGATGATCAATGTGTGCTGCACTCTGCACAAACTAACACGTGAGGGAGCTGAGGGAAGGGACTCCCTGGAAGCAAAGGCACCACAAAAAAGCAGTCATTCCTGACAATGAGACCGATGAGGACATGGAGGCATGACTGGACAAAGAAGTGCAAGGGCTTGCATGGGAGTGCACGGGTGGCCATGACACACATGAAGCTTTAATAATAGAGCTTCCAGTTGGTCATGCAATCGAGGCCTCTGAGCTGCCGATACAGTGGGAGCATCTTTTTCATCCAATCTCCACCAAAAACTCATTCCAAATGCCTTTTCAACACAATCACTGCAGCCATCCATTAACCATCATTGTAAATTGACACACGTTCGCATAATTATTTGCACGGAACACATGACTTGTCATTTTCTTAAACCAGAAATGATCGCCTCGACCTCTGCACAATGGCTGTATTTACATATGACAAATGGGCCCTTGTCAAGGAAATACCATCTGCATACACTCATGTGAACTGATATGTGCCTATTGTGCAGTCTTTCTCAATCTCTTCCCATGTGCTGTGACGTGGAAAGATGTTACTTATCTGTTTGCTCCTTTGCCCTGGACCTTTGTAGATGTTCTCTGTGTGGGTGAGACCTTGAGTATCCCACCATGTTAAAGTCTGCAGAATGACAGCAGGCCTTTCCATCGCCATGACCCTCAAGGATGTCAGTGCCAGTGGCTGAGGGGCAGAGGAGAGGCTGCCCCCATCAGAAATACCCCAAGAAGTGCTTACAGATGGCGGAAGCTGCTGCACACCCTCTGCCAAGAGGACCGATTGGGCCTCCCTGCCTTCCTCCCTGCCTCCATGGTGTGGAGATGCCGGCGTCGGACTGGGGTAAGCACAGGAAGAAGTCTCACAACACCAGGTTAAAGTCCAACAGGTTATTTGGTAGCACAAGCTTTCGGAGCACTGCCCCTTCATCAGGTGAGTTGTTCCTGAGTGGGACCAGGAGCTGACTGAATGTCCAGGTTCCCAGTCCTTCTGAGCATTGAGCCAGGATGATGGAGTGCAGGTCAGTGCTCATACCCACAAATGCTTCTGCAATATGCCCTCCAATCTGTCCATGGATGAAGGATGAAGAGTTACAACACTGGACGTCCATGCCAGAATGTACAGCCCCTCCGGTATCTCTGCCAAATCTCCACTCAGTATCTGCCATCTTGCGGACAACTCCAGAGGTTCATTACCCACTTGAGTCTCTGCAACTCAATTGAGTACCTGCCCCACCACAGCAGCTGGGTGTGCAACTGTGAAGTGCCCTCCCCAGATTGTGCTTCCCCTTGTTCCAACATGCAATACTCTGCTGAAGTGCCAGTATCTATGCTGGTGCTTGGTGCATTGAGAGTGTGATACTGCACCCTCCGAGGCTCCCTCTTCCTCCTTGGAGGCTAGTGTGGGTCCCTCCGAGCTTGTGGTCGGAGCTGTCGATGGTTCACCTACACAATAGAGAAAAGACTGATGGGTGGGTTATGATCATTCTCTACCTTCATTGTGTGTGTAAAGACACAACCTTCAGTTCTGGAGGCTCTACATGCAGAATTAGATACAGCTTCTAGCCTGCAGACACTCTTTCCTCCCCAATCCTTCAGAGCCTTTGAACACAAAAACCACCAATGAATCATTCATGACAGCATACCAGGCATCGTGCACCCGCCCCTTATTCGTCTGAATACCTCTCTCTTTTAACTGTTGATAATGCCCCTTGAAACTCCACACCCCCAGGCCTTCCTCCAGTCTCGTCTCTGCCAATTGAACAGCTCCAACCACTCATTATGAGATCCAGAACCCCCTCCTCCATGGGTGTGAGGATGTCCAGGTCAGCCATACCCACTTCCTGCACCTCTCCCTGGTATTGTGGGCCCTCTCCTCCTGTAATGTAGTGTGGCAGTGCGATGATTTAGATTTCTGATACACTCAATCCTTCACACTTACGTCCTGTGAGAACTTCACCGGCTGCACAATGATTAGCACAGTGGGCGGCATGGTGATGTAGTAGTTAGCACTGCTGCCTCACAGCTCCTGGGACCTGGGTTCAATTCCTGGATTGGGTCACTGTCAGTGTGGAGTATTCACATTCTCCCCATGTCTGCATAGGTTTCCACTGGGTGCTCCGGATTCCTCCCACAGTCGAAAGATGTGTGGGTTAGGTGCATTGGCCATGCTAAATTGCCCCTTAGTGTCCAGGGATGTGTAGGTTAGAAGCATTAACAGCTTAAATATGTGGGATTACAGGGTTAAGGCCTCAGTGGGATTGTTGTCAGTGCAGACTTGATGGGCCGAATGGCCTCCCGCATGTGGGGATTCTATGATTGCTAGCAGCCAATAGGCTGTGTGCCTTCCACACCTTACAACGCATGCACCCTACACCCCAACAACCCCCAATACCACCCTACATCAGCCTTGGGGGCCACATTCACTGTCATTTGGGCGTTACATTGTCCTGGATCTCTGAGCAGTACACAAAGCATTATCCAGATGGAACCTCGGCATATCTCACTGGCCTGAGTTTTTCACCCTTTTTCTGTACTCACTCGGCAGGCCCTGAGGTGGGCGTGAAATGTGCTTCAGGCTGTGATGGGCCCCACAAAGTGATTTCAAGCTGACTGGCTAATGAAAGGGCAGCCGGTGTGAAACGTGCTGGAAAAGGCTCGGCGCTGCCAGGGAGGACGGGAAGAGATCGGACACGGAGGAAAATGAGGGTTTAGTCTGGCACTCCGAATATCCCTCTGGAGGACAGCCACTGCAGAGCTGTCTCAGGGAACTGCAGACCTGTAAAAAATACATAGCAACCGAAAAACTAGGCAGCACATTCAAACACAAACCTCAGTCTCCAGACAACTTTTTAAGTTTTATTCCAGTCCTGACGTTTCACCCCATCCTGAGTCAAGATTGTAGCTAAAATGTAAAGACCACCTGGCCAATCAGCCAACCATAAAAGCAGATGGGCTGCATGAAATTGTGTGCAATTGGCCCTCTAATGGGCTAAACTGCTTGCTTGATTGTTGGTGGGGTGCTTCTCCGACTGCCGCGCATGCCCGCCGAATGAAATATTGCTTGAGCGTGTGATGATGTTGGGACACGCGCCCAACATCTTCACACATGATTTCACGCTCTTCCTGGGATGGTGTGTGTGTGCCCAAGCAATGTAAGATTCTGACTGCTGTGTGCGCTCACCACAGTGAAGACTTACTCACCCTCACTGATCTTAAAAGGTCAATGAGCCTCTATTGACATTGAGTCCAGATCCTCGGGATGACCCCAAATGCTGCAACCTCAGGCCAGGCTGCTCAGATCATATTGGGAGGTCTTCTCTTTTGATCAGCAGACACGAGTACCTCCTGTCTGTTACGGACATACATATGAACATAAGAGTTAAAAGAAAGAATAAGCCACTCGGCCCCTCAAACCTTCTTCGCCATTCATGTGATGATACCGTGCCTTTAAGAAATGTATTTGCCATGTTCCTTGTACACGGTCTGTTTTAGCAGTTTTTTTAAATGATTGGTGCCATTCTGTCTATATCCAGCAGCCCTGTATTGTTACTGCAGCAGCATACTTGTTCCTAAATCTAAAATGTTTATTTTAATATGAACTAATGCTGTTCTACTGTACTGAGGTTTTACAGAGTAGTGCTTGATTAGGATGATTGATAGGGAACAAATCATATGATTGGGTGGAGCTAGGCTTACACAGGAAAATCAAATCAGATGCTGCTTTGAGTTGTTAGAGAGCAATGCCTCTCTTTTCCCTTCTCTGAAGTTAGAAACTGGAATCTGCCAGGAGATAAGTCTCTTTCTCTAAGAATTCAAAGTTAGTTGCTGTTTGGAAGCTGCGGATGGATGTATCCCTTTCTGTCTCTGAAATCTGGAAACTGCTGTCTGAATCTCTGTCCAGAAGTGTTAAAAGGCTGGAAATCTATCAGCACATGAGCATACTTGTTTTTTGTGCTAACTAATTCCGAAACAGGGTGTATGTCTGTGAGGATATTTCTTTAAATTGGAACAATAGAGATAGTTAGCTGTTAAGAATTATACTTTCTCATCTTTAAGTGGTAAAAGTTATGCTAATTATTTTTGTTATATTCTAACTATGTTCTCACAAAGTTTGTTTTGAAAGCTTTCTCGTGGGTCACTTGAATCATACCTGGAGTGAAACACTTTATGCTTATCCTAATGCCAAAATGCCAAAGTTGGGGTCTAGGCCAACTGCATAGTATACCTTGGAGTATCTGGTCTGGTCTTAACATTCAGTAAAAATCATGCTGACTTGATTGTAATTTCAACTCTTTACCCACCCCGATAACCTTTTACCTTGTTGCTTATCAAGAACCTATCTAGCTCTGCCTTAAAAGCATTCAAAGACTCCATAAAAGCAAATTACTGCGGATGCTGGAATCTGAAACCAAAAGAGAAAATGCTGGAACATCTCAGCAGGTCTGGCAGCATCTGTAAGGAGAGAAAAAAGCTGACGTTTCGAGTCCAGATGATTCTTTGTCAAAGCTGTTGACAAAGCTTTGTTTTGTCAGATCTGCTGAGATTCTCCAGTATTTTCTCTTTTGGTTTCAAAGACTCTACTTTCACTGACTATTGAGGAAGAGAATTCCAAAGATCCACAGCTCACTGGGAGAAAAAATGGAATAAGCCTCTTCATTTTTTTTGGCACTCTGCCCCCCACAGAATCTGCTGGCATCTTCCCCATGGAACCCCCGGCATCTACCCCATGGATCCCCCGGCACCTTCCCCATGGAACCCCTGACATCTTCCCCATGGAACCCCCGGCACCTTCCCCATGGAACCCCTGGCATCTTCGCCATGGAACCCCCGGCATCTACCCCATGGATCCCCTAGCACCTTCCCCATGGAATCCCCGGCACGTTCCCCATGGAACCCCCGGCATCTACCCCATGGATCCCCTAGCACCTTCCCCATGGAATCCCCGGCACGTTCCCCATGGAACCCCTGGCATCTCCCCCATGGATCCCCTGGCACCTTTCCCATGGATCCCCCAGCACCTTTCCCATGGATCCCCCAGCACCTTCCCCATGGATCCCCCAGCACCTTCCCCATGGAACCCCTGGCATCTTCACCATGGAACCCCCGGCATCTACCCCATGGATCCCCTAGCACCTTCCCCATGGAATCCCTGGCACATTCCCCATGGAACCCCTGGCATCTCCCCCATGGATCCCCTGGCACCTCCCCCATGGATCCCCCGGCACCTTTCCCATGGATCCCCCAGCACCTTCCCCATGGATCCCCACTCCCATGGAACACCCCTCCCTGGCATGAATAGACAGTTTAATGTGGGGCGTGCGTCAGGTGTAAAGGCCTGATAATTACATTTAAATGTATGAAAATGGGGATCCCACCTTTTAAAGTTTGGATTCCCAATACGTCATCTACCAGGAGGGTGGTGGGGTTGTGGTGGAGGATGGGGGACAATCAATTGGGGAAATCCCACCATTGTAAAAAATATTTTTGGATTCCCGTGCTATTCTCCGCTGCCTTCGCTCTTCCTGCCCTCCCCCACAAAAACAGGAGCAGAACCCCCCACCCTCCATCGCCGTAGTGCTTTCTGCTTTATGTTTTCTGGTAAGACAGTGTTATTATGCCTGACTTCACGGAGTTTTGAAGTTATTTGCTAACTCTGTCATTTAATTGTAGCAGGCCTGACCCCCACCTGAACTCTGCATCAATGATGGTCAGTGGGCTAAGTTGAGTGAACATGGTAAGAAGCTGGAGACCCTTGGGAACAACATGTAGATAAATATTTATTGTTTGGTCGCAGGTAGTTAGTCATGGTTGAAAGGGTAGACCAGCCTATGAGGAAAATGTATTTGACTTTTTGACTGCTTCCTGTTCCCAGCAAGGCTGGCATCAAGTGCTAAACTTGACACAGGGGAGGTGGTGGCGTAGTGGTATTGTCACTGGACTAATAATCCAGAGACCCAGGGTGATGCTCTGGGGACCCAGGTTTGAACCCCACCATGGCAGATGGTGAAATTTGAATTCAAAAAAATCAAATCTGCCACCCCCTTACCTGGTCAGGCCTACATGTGACTCCAGACCCAGAGCAATGTGGTTGACTCTTAACTGCCCTCTGAAATGGCCTGGCTAGCCAATCAGTTTGAGGGCAATTCGGGATGGGCAATAAATGTTGGCTCAGCCAGTGATGTCCACATCCCCCGAATTAATAAAAAAAAGCCAAGGGTTGAAATCTAGCCAGGTTCTGAAGTTTGTCATCAGACCCCATCTTTTGAATTTGAGTGAGGCCTTTGCTGTGTCTGGTGCAACTTCCTCAATGGCTGCCCTGTTAAAATGCCGTGAGGAACAGGTGAGGTGGTCACCACAAACATTCTCAAATTCTTCCATTCCCTGTTATTGATGGACACAGGTGTTAAAATCATGGCTTGTATGACAGACACCAGTGTGTCAAGATTATTATTAGTGCTGTGATACTGGATTTTTCACTGAGTTGCACGTATCCTAATGAGGTTAGCAAGGCCCAGCACTACACACTGGTGCTGATACTGAAGGTAATGACTACAGTTGTAACCGTTAATGAGAACTACTTAAATGTTCACAAAACTGGGTTTTACCTAATGAAGCTTATCCAGCTAAATCAATGATAAAAGCTATAATGAGGAGTCAATTCACTGGTCATTGGAAGCCACTATCGTAAACCCATAAAACTCAATCTATAACTGATGGAACTCTAATACTTAGATATATTGTTCTTTCCTGAAAAAACTCTTTTTTTGAAGTATGCAAGTTTGCACACAAAAAGGACAGTTAGAATGTACTATACCCTTTATAGTGAACTATAGACAATGGCAAATTAGTGCAAAATCAATATTCAAAGTAATGGATATCAAACAGTTGCTGAAAATCAAGATTTATTTATTGATATATTAAATTGTGACCAAATTAAAAATATTTCTAGTTTGGCTACAACAGAATTTGAATTTGATCATATATTTCTGGTGTCTTAGTTCAGTGATTCAGTTTTTATTTTAATTTTATTTTTGATTTGATTGGTTTATTATCGTCACATGATACAGTGAAAAGTATTGTTTCTTGTGCGCTGTACAGACAAAACATACCATACATAGAGTATATAGGGGAGAAGGAAAGGAGAGGGTGCAGAATATAGTGTTACAGTCACAGCTAGGGTGTGGAGAAGGATCAGTTTAATATGTGGTAAGTCCATTCAAAATATGTTTCACTTATTTCCGACACAATTATCACTTGCTATTTCAATTGATCTTCCATGATCCAAAGGAATTGGTTTGTACACAGTGAATGAGATGAATGGCATATTGTAATGGTCAACATTTTGGAGGACTCACACCCACTTTAAGCAACTTTCAAATAATTCATGTATATTGGCAGAGAATTGGATGTATTTTGCAGGGCTTCAGAATCTTGCCCTCAACTTCAATTGAGGTCAGAAGTGGGATACAGTCACTCATCTGTGATTTTCCCTGAACTGGTCAATTAGTGCTCAGAGGGTGAGTTTGCCATCCAATCAAGGACAGTTGTGTGCTCTCAAACCTGGAGGGCCAATAGGAGGCCCTCCAGCTCAGAGCAGAAGGATGTCTTTTCAGGCAAGTGTGTCTCAAGATGAGGCATTCTCTCCAACTTAAACTGAAGACCTCTTTGCAGCCAGGCCACCACTGTGGGAACACCTTCACAGGGTGGGCTGTGACTGCGCTTGTAGTCAGGCAGACAGAGAAGGCCTCTAAGCCTGTTTGGCATGCTGGTCCCCTGGCCTGATGATGGGAGTCCATCTCTGGCACGCTGGCCACTGGCATGACATAATGTACCCACTTCCGTGTGCCCAGGACCTAAAGATTCACACTGGAGTATTAAATATATAAACCCATCATATAGTTTATAAATCCATATGGTTACTTTAGATGTCCAGGAACAGGATTCACAAACTCAAACCTGTTTACTCATTCAGTTAGTTTAAAGCTAATAAATACAGTTACCTTCACACTTTTGCCTAACAAAATGGACATATTTCATCCTTGAAATTTTCAAATGACTTTTTATTTACTTATTCAGTCATGGATGCAGGAGTTGCTGTAGTGAGACCTCAAAAGTCCTTAGGTGGGGTGAGAGATTTATATTTCCACTACACTTTGTGTAAAATATAACTTCTCAGATCTGCATGTTCATGCTCAAATTTTAAGATTAAGCCCTTTTATTCTGGATCCGGCACCAGAACTTTCTCTCCATTAACCTTCTGAAATCAAAATAATCTCAAACACATCATTTAGATCTGATGAAGGGTCATCTAAACTCTAAATGTTAGCTCTATTCTCTCTCCACAGATGCTGTCAGAACTGTTGAGATTTTTCAGCATTTTTCTGTTTTTGTTTCAGATTCCGGCATCCACAGTATTTTGCGTTTACATCATTTAGATTTTCCCTTAATCTTCTTTACCCTATTTCACTGAAATTTACTTGACATTTATCATTTAGATTCAACAGCAAAATGGTTTAAGAAGCCAACGATTTAAGATAGGTTTTACTGTGCTTTGGAATTTTAGACAGGAACTATAATGTGCTTTCATGTACGCTATCCCTTGAAACCAAGCAGTAGTTAGACACAAAAATAAAATCAAAATACTGCAGATGCTGGAGATCTGAAATAAAAACAGAAACTGCTGGAAAAACTCAGCAGGTTTGGCAGCATCTGTGGAGGGAGAAACAGAGTTTATGGCTGGAATGTTCCAGCAAGGATGGAGAATTTGGCGCTCAGCCAAATCTACATTCACTGGAGCAGAACCAGAGAATCCCGCTGGCATGAACGGCCGAAGAATCCCGCCCAAGATTTTTGTTCCTGTATGACTCTTCTTCCGAGCTGAAGACTCTCTCTTTCCTGTTTTTGTTTCAGAAGCTAACTCACACCTTTTTTGACAGAAGTGGGGGGCGAGATTCTCTGGCCTCCCAGACTCATGTTTCCCATCGGCGGGGGTGACACATTGTTTGCTAGCGCCGGGATTCTCTGGTCCTGCCGCTGTCAATGGGAATTCCCATTGATGTCACCCCATGCCAGCAGGAAACACACGGGCGGGGGTACGCTGCCGGCCGGGCCGGAGAATCCTGGTAGCGCGAACGGCTGGAGAATCTTTCACTTTCTTCCTTTTTTCCTCGGTGTTCCAGCAGCTGACAACATCCAGCCCAGCATCCAGCAGTCTGCCAGTAGTTCACAAGCACGAGGTAGTGACCCAGGCACACCTATTTATCCAATCTCTCTTGTTTTGTGGGGAGTATCTGTCCTCTGTGCTCAAGAATGTAGCTTAACATTAGAACATAAACATGTCTGAGAATAAGGAGCAAATTAGGAGAATAAGAAGCTTTTTCCCAGATCAGAAGTGGCGTTCACGAGGGGTCAGGGGCTCAAGGTGAGAGGGGCGAAGTATAACTCAGATATTAGAGGGATGTTTTTTTACACAGAGGGTGGTGGGGGCCTGGAATGCGCTGCCAAGTAGGGTGGTGGAGGCAGGCATGCTGACATCGTTTAAGACTTACCTGGATAGTCACATGAGCAGCCTGGGAATGGAGGGATACAAACGATTGGTCTAGTTGGACCAAGGAGCGGCACAGGCTTGGAGGGCCGAAGGGCCTGTTTCCTGTGCTGTACTGTTCTTTGTTCTTTGTTCTTTGTTCAAACCAAATTCTCATCAATTCTTGGTACAACGTTGATGCTTGGACTTGCGTAGCCCCGCCATGTCTTGTCTTTCAGCTAATCCTCCATTTTCAGGCATAGTTAAGTATCTTCAAGTTAAGTATTCTTATCAGTAAGGGAATCAAGGGTTACTGGGAAAAGGGCAGGAAAGTAGACTTGAAGAATGTCAGCTTAACTATGACTCTATTGAATAGGATCCCTATGGTGTAGAGGAGGCCACATGGCCCATCGAGTCTGCTCCAGGTCTCCGACAGAGCATCTTACCCAGGTCCATTCCTCTGCCCTTGCCCCAATCCCTTAACCCCATGCATTTACCCCACTAATCTCCCTAACCTACACATCTTGGCACACTCAGAGGCAATTTAGCATGGTCAATCCACTTAAACTGCACATCTTTGGACTGTGGAAGAAAACTGGAGCACCCAATGGAAACCCACATGGTCACAGGGAGAATGTGCAAACTCCACACAGACAGTCACCCGAGGCCGGAATTGAACCCGGGTCCCTGGCGCTGTGAGGCAGTAGTGCTAATCACTATGCCACCGTGCCATGGCGGGGCAGGCTCAAGGGGCCAAATGGCCTATTCCTGTTCCTATTTCTTATGGTCTTATTCAATTGTATATACTTTCTAATATATCGAAAAAATTGTGGTTAAGGATGACTATGAAAAACCTTACGATTCCTTTCTTCTTTGTAAAAGTCATGACAATGTATACTTTCCTGCCATGACTGCAGAAATCCAGTGCACGTTACTTAAGGAATATCAATCAAGCTTTTGAAAATGGTTTGGAGTGAATTAGGATGCAAGATTGCCCATCGGAATGATCAAATAGGAGTTATTTGTTTTTGCAGTTTTTGACCTAGGGCTGCCAAGTGATCTATCAGGCACTAGGGCAAAGAAGTCAGCCTGCTCCATACCTGTCATTGTGTATCACTGTTGCATGGGCTCCCGCTCTCC